>NW_023416314.1:14686512-14958797 GCF_014108235.1 Myotis myotis | reverse complement strand
CCGGACCCAGGTCTCCAAGAGAATGTGGGGTCCCATTTAGTCTGTCTGGTTCGAAATCCTATAACTTCCACCCTGTTAAATTAAGCCCCTTACAGTGCTGGGGTTCTTGTCCCAGACTCAAGGAGGGTTCAGGAATCTGGAGAAGGCTGTGCGTAAATTTTAAATAAGAGTCCAGAGACTAAATATAATTTTGAAAGACATTTGGGGGTCAGAGGAGCTTAGCTAAAGGAGCTAAGATCCAAGATCTAAATTCTCAGGTCTCCTTGTCCCAGGACTCCATGCCTTTTATTAACACAGTTTGTCCTGAGGCCAGGCAGAGATATACACTTCAAAGGGTCAGGGTTTCAGTACAGAGGCCATTGTCAGGATGGGGGAATTAGCCTACAGCTGTTCAGGTGTTTGGCCAGTAGGAGGCAATACCATAGAGATTAAGATGCCTTTTAGCTGCCTGGCAGCCAAGCAATAATCCCTTTTCAGGTTGGGGAAATGCCCTCAGCCATTCCAAGATGCAGCCCTGCTGTCATGCTGGAATTGGTCTCGCATTACATCTGTTGTCTCCTCCTAAAGTCCTTTCAGCAATTCTCTGAGATATATTATTATCCTCTGTTTACAGATGGGGCAGCTGAGGCTTACAGAGGTAGCCAGATGACAAGAGGGTCTTGAAACCAGTCTGTCTGCTTTTAAGCACCAAGTCATTGGGGGCTGTGTGCCCTCTGCTTGTCACCATCCCAACTTGCAGGTGTTTCCTCTTGCTAGTGAATCCTGGGAAAGGAAGATCTCCTGATGGATCCTGGGGATGGCCTCAGGCTTGTGTCTTTGTAAAGTAAGTGGTCTGGTGCTCTGAGCTTCATCTGAAATTCTTTTATTCTTGCCTCATGGGGCACCTTCTCTCTCACATCCCTCCATTCTCCACCATACAAAAGTACCTGTTCTTTGTCTCTTGCACCCAGGGTCTTGTGTGGGCCTCTCCTTGGCAGGGCCCTGGGCATCCTCCTGGCTGGAGGGGAGGGGCAGTGAAATGGATGGCCCACCTGGTGGTAGATGGGAGGGTGGACTTTCCAGGGCTAAGGATTGCCAGCCCCCATCTGCTCTGCAGTGAGCCCTGTGTACTGGAATACATCAAGATGGAGAAAGAGGATCCCTTCTGGACTCATCTCTCTGCTGATGACCTCATCCAGAGGCACTGAATCCACAGCACCTGCCCAGGACTCACTTACCAAGCATTCAGCCCTCTGTGTGAGTGGGGTGGGCAGTGGGAGCTGTGGGGGAGTTTGACTTTGTTCCTGCCTTGCAGTTGGGGAATGGGATGGAGTGGGGCCTTGAAGGTGATACCAGGAACCATCCTCTACCTCTCCTCACACTGTCAGTTCCAGAAGAGGCATTGCAGTGGCAGCATGGGTGTCCACCCATCCCTCTCTGCCCACCACTATGTGGGGTCCCTGCACCTGAAAGTCTGAGATACCCTGCTGTGTGGTAAGAAAGACATTCTTTTTCAGCTCGTAAGAGTTCATATTGGGCCCAGATCTTTCATTGGGGGTCTGGCTCCATCTCATAGAGAAGTGGTCTTTGAATCCATGCTGCTCAATCCATCCATCCATCCATCCATCCATCCATCCATCCATCCATCCACCTACTCTCTCATCTATTCATTCATCTGCCATATTTCCACAATCAATTCATTCATCTATATGCCAGTATTTCCTTCCATCCACTCCTTCATCCACATGCCCATGTTTCCTTCCATGGAATTCATCTGTCAATATCTGTGGTCAGCCAGCCAGTCACTTCTCTTCCTGTTTCTCTATCCACCTGTTCCTGCATTTCCCACCTTTCCTTCATCCACATTTCTTTATTTATGTCCGTTCATCCATCCTTCCATCCATCTCTCCTTTTATTTTCCAGTACATCTGTCCACCTACCTATTAAGCCAGCCATCTATCCATTCATTAAAGCCCGAGGCCCCTGTTTGTTGGTTGAACTTAAGCCCAGGATTGTGTGAGTTGGAAATTTTGATGCTCATGATTTGGGAGAGACTTTTGAACAAATGATTTCCAAGCAGCCTCCCCCTTCCCAGCTCAAATCATGAGGGACTCCATGTGTCAACACCACCTTTTTCTCTGTGAACAAACACGTTGTGGGCACCTAAATATTTACTTCCAACGGAATCTGCACTTTCAAGGTCACTGTCAATGCGGGACATTCCCAGCCCTGAATCCCCATCTCTCCTTGTGACCTGTTACTTGCACCTGGGACTCAGAGAAGAGAAACAGCCAGGGTTCAGCAATGTGGATGTTAGCATGTGGAAAAGAGGTGTCCAGACTTTCCAGCATCTCCTTGGGGACAATGAAGGTAAGGGGTATGGTCCTTGCATGAAGCGGTTCAGGACCTCTTTTCTCTTCCCAACAATCCCTCTTGCACAACCAGGAGAGTAACTTCCCTTCTGGGTTTCCTAATGTTTGAGAGGAGATAATCACCAAAGAGGCGGCTATTGGGGTTCTGGAGTCATGCTCAATCTCAGCCCTGTCATGTGGAGCAGCTGCAACCCTCATACACTGCTGATGGGAAAACTGCTTTCTTATTACATACCACTGCCATATAACACAGCAGTTCCACCCTACAAAGCTGTTTAAAAAATATAAAACAAAAACCAGAAAACTTTGCTCTTGCTCCTTAATCTGTGTTGAGTGACTTTGGGAAATGAACTTGAGCTTCAGGTTGTTCATCTATTAAGTGGATGTGGCAATGGAACCTTTGATAAGGCACGTGAGGGGAGTCAGTGGGAACATGCCTGCAAAGCCCTTAGCAGGAAGCCTGGCACCTGGAAATGCCTCTCTGCCATGGGGACTGTTGGTGTTGATTTACACGGATCCAAATGGACTGTGGCTGCAGTGATCTTTTTGCTGGTGTTTGTGGTAGTTATCAAGTTGCTTTGTTTACAAGCTTCCCAGGGCCTCGCATTCATCACTCACTCTGAACATGAACACTGCCTGAGCATCTTGCAGAAGTGAACAAACCCAGTCCCTCTCCAGGCATCAGCACCCCTTGGAGTAGCAGAAGCGAAAACAGGTAATTTCAACCCTGGGTGATGGGCACGGAGTTGGAGCAAAGGGGAGGGCTTGGCCACGACTCAGCATGGGAAGGTCTCAGCAGAGGCTATGACTCTAAAAATGCTTGTGGACTTGATTGTCCTCCAAGGACATTCACCCCATGGACTCTGATGAGACCAGTACAGGAAGCCTTGAGAGAGCTTATGTTCCAACTTACTCATTTCCCAGCTGGAGAAACTGAGGCTCAGAGAGGAGGAGGGACTGGTTCAGTGTAGGAATCAGAAGTAGGATTTGAACCCTGTGTGACTTTGAAGCCTGTGTAAGTTTGGGCCTTCCAAGAAGCAGACAAGAAGCCAGGATTAGATGTGCAGGAGGAAGGTGAGGGCCTGGCGGAGGCAGTGAGAGCCCTGAGACCAGCTGGGCTGGGCAGGAGGGTCTCAGACAGTGCAGGTCTAAGACTGTTTGTCCTGATCAATTGCAAGTCCCCAGGATAAAGGTGACCAATCCAGGAGTCCCCTGTCCCACAGGAAGAAGCTGGCACTAGCACCCCTGTGTGCTCAGTCCTGGCACAAACATGGTGGTGCATACAGCGGGGTGGCCTCAGAGGCTGGTGTTCAACTCTTCTCCCCACATCTAGGCCCCATGAAGGAGGCCTGATCAGTGCATTCCTGTGGTGCCACCAAGCCCCAGTTCCTGTTGGCTCATGTCCTCATTGTGTTTTGAGGGCAAAAGCAATCTTTTTCAAGAGCGCGGTCGGCTTTGAGCTGAAAATGGCAAGTCTTAAATAAATAATTACAGGGACCATTAACCAGGTACTTTTTAAATGTGTCAGGTTGTGTTCAGCCTTTGAAATATATGATTCCATTTCATCTTCTCAGCAACACTACGCAGTGGGTATTATTATCCTCCCCAATTTCAGAGGAGGATAAGGAGCCTCACAGAAGCCTTCAAGTCTCACTGCTGGGACTTGTGAAGTCAGGGCCCTTGAGTGCTTATTCAAACTCCTGTCCCTGGATACATGGTGGCCTGAAATTTGGGTCAGAGTTAGTTAAGACTCAGAGAGCAGTGACAGAAAACCATACTCAAGCTGACTTAAGCATTTGTGCACATGAACTGGAAACATGCTGGGGCAGTGGCATCAGGCTGGGCTGGATCACATGAGGAAGCCCTGAACACTTGCTATCATCGCCTGGCTCTGCTTCCGTGACTGTTGACTCTGTTCTAGGGCAGGCATTTTTGCCATGCCCTCCTGTTTTGCAGACTTCTAGCTTCCTTACCATTACTCTCCTAAGCTTCTTTCCCAGTATTTCCAACATAAATGCAATAATGGAATTTTATTGGTTTATAGGGCCATCCCTGCTCTATAGGACCATCCCTGAACCAGTCTCTGGGGCTGGTACCATGGAAGGTGCTTATTTGCCAGGCCTGAGTCAGGTGACTGTTCCTGGAATACTGGGGCACAGGTTGGTGTGTTCAGACTCAGACACATGGAGTGGGGGCAAGAAGAGATTATAAAATTGGGTGCCGGTACCAAAGAATAGGAGATAGAGTCCGGAAAGGCTGTGGTACAAATGTTGAAATAGGTGGGGCTTGTTGAGAAGGTTGTAGGAGCCCATGGGTGTGTGCTCCTCTGGCCTGCTGGGTCCTTTCCCACAATGAGATGGGCAGACATCCTGCAGGTCTAACCTTCCCTCCCCTTCCAGCATCTACTGTCACTATGCCATGTCCATCTACCTGGATGAGATTGTTTACCTGCACTGCCATGAACAATGTAAGGATTATGGGGGTAGCAGAGGGCTGGGGTGTTCCTCCATGATCCCCTTCCTGACTCCATGCCCTTATTACCTGTGCAAACTCATGCAAGTGACTTCATCTCTCTGAGCCAAGTTTTGCCATCTGCACAACGGGGATCATAACAGCACCTATTCATCGGGTTATTGTGAGGATCAAATGACTTATGTTAATGGCTCAACATCAAACTCATGGTGTTAGTTGCTGCCACTTACTGAGTGTTCGTGATGTGTCAAGCATGGCTCTAAATATTTACTTATTTTTAAATTTAATTATAGACAGATAGAGAGGAATGGGTGGTGGGGAAAGAGGGAGAGAGAGAGAGAGAGAGAGAGAGAGAGAGAGAGAGAGAGAGAGAGAGAGAAGCATTCATTGACTGATTCCTGTATGTGCCTGAAAAGGGGGATTGTACCTGCAACCTGGGCATATCAATATCAGGACAATGCTGTAACCAACTGAGCGACCCAGCCGGGGGCTACTTGTCTTTTATTTAATCATCACGATGACCCAGTGATAGGGGCACTCTCAATCCCAGTTTAGAGGTGAGAAGCAGCTTGGCGCAAAGACACACACCCTATAATCTCCAGAGTCTGGACTGGAATCCAGGTCTTTGTCATTCCCAAGTCAGTGCTCTGCAGATCTGGGATTAATGATTAGAGTTCTCCTTTAAAGCTCCAAGAAGGTCTATTCACAAGCAGAGAGACATCCTGCTATGGAAAGCAAGGGACGCGTGGCCCACTGAGGCACAACACATTGAGCTTATTTAATGAGACAGACCTGCGTTCGGGTCTAGGCCCTGCAACTAATCGGTTGTGTGACCCTGGATAAGTTACATAACATCTCTGAGCCTCAGTTTTATCATTTGTAAAATAGACATGTCCTAGTTTTGAGTACTACAATTAGATGGTGCCTGTAATGTGCCATGCTTATATACAGCAAGCGCTCAACACATGCTAATGAGAGTCAACTACTGCCTTGAGAGGGGACAGGGCTAACAGCTTCCATGCAGAAATAGGTGAGGCTGATTTTTAGAGGGTGCTTGAGTGGCATGGGGTGTTTGGGAGCTTTCTTTTCCTTTGATGGGAGACCAGTCACATTCCTTTTGCTCCTGTCCTACAGTTTCCAGTCAACAACCATGCCAGGTGGGATGAGAGGGACCGGGAGAGGTAAAACCTGCCCCTGACCTTCTGCCCAGGCCTTTCCCAGGCTTTCAGAGCAGGTCCAGGGTCTGGCTCGGCATGCCTGGGGGATGTGTTGTCCGGGAGGGTCCCCATTGCCTTGCTTTATAATGACTTCCTGTTGGGTGTTTTGTCGCCGGGTCACAGTGCAACGGACAGCAGAGGGACAGTGGTGCACGTCAGCAGGATTGGATCCAGAGGCCACCCTTCCACTTGCCCAGCGGAGGGCACCTCCTTCAGTTTCTCTCCTCTCTGGAGGACAGGCTGCTCCTCTAGGGCAGCTGGACCCACCATTCTGGTGTCAGTGGGGGAAGGTGAGTGACTGAGGGGATCCAGGATTCTAACGGTGGTGTCAGCCATGGGGAGGGGTCATTCTTACCAACCGGCTCTTGTGTGGCTCTGTGAGCTCACGGACAGCCCATCGAGAGCCTCAGGCTGTGCAGGTTGGGGAACAGGTGGGTCCCAGAGAGCCTGCACTGAGACATGTTTTTCAGGTCAAAGTACGTCCCAAATTGCACACGTGAAGCCATTGGGGTTTCACCGAGTCCACACCTTCAGACAAGGAAGAGGATCAGGCTGCGGATGACCTGTTCAGGTTCCTCTCCCCCAGGCTGCAGTCCGAATTTGGTAAGCTGCCCTGTTGGTGCACCTGATCCCCAATATGACCCAGCAGTTTGGAACTAGAGGACAAGAGGTCTGGATTCTGGGACAAGGGGGAGATGTGGAATCAGGAAGTGTTTATCTTAGTGGCCTCAGTTTCCCTCCAATGAGAAATAACCACTCTTTTCTGAGCTAATAAGTAACCCCTCTCTTCTTGGCTGGCCTGCAGCTGGCATGGGGTAGTGGCAGTGACATGGGCTCTGGAATCCTGATTGAACTTGGCCCTTTTCACCTCAGTGACTTGGTTTCATTATCTGTAATGTGGGGATGTTGATAGCACCCATTTAATAGAGCTTTTGTGAGGGTTAAATTAGATAAGGTATTTGGCACAGAGAGAACACTGGACTCTTAGCTGATATTAAGCTGTTACTAGACTTCAAGATATTGTTGAAAGGACTCAATGAGATAATGACGTGTTCAATACAAAGCCCATAGAATACCACCTTGCACCAGGTCGACACTCAATCAGTGGTCGGCAAAGCAGCAGAGAGGAAGGAAGCACTTGGCATTAACACAGGATGTGATAATATATTCAGTAATTTGCTGCTGACGGCCCTGAGACAGATGCTAGTGAATGGAGGCTTTTGCTGTTAAGATCAGCATTTCCCTGGTCTATTGTTAGGATTAAGTGGAATCATATTTGAAAGGTTCTTAGAAGGAGGCCTGGCATTTTTTTAGGCACAGTATGAATGTCTGTTAAACAGATCAGTATCAGTTACAGGTTCATTCTGTTAACCTCATTTTCTTTCACCCTCAGTGGCCCCATTGATACCATCAGAGGGATAATTGCTCTGAGCCTCCCTCTGCTAAAGTGACCTCGGCTGGGCAGAGAGAGGCCCTTTTGGAAGTAGATGTCCTTCCTGGTGAGGCTGAGCTAACCGTGCCCGGCCGCGTAGTGCTCCTTCTCTCGTCCATCGCTGAGTTGGACCACTGTGTGGGGAAGGCTATGTGGTAAGGACTTACATGGCTGGGGTTAGTGTGTTTTCACCCATACAGTCCTTCATGGCCAGTTGGGAGACAAATCTCATGTTCCTGTGTCATTAAGAGCCTCAGAGTGTCCTGAAGTGTTGATGGCCATGCCCATTCCTGCCCTGGATCAGGGTCTGGGGCACCCAGCCTGTCCATGGCATACAGGCCCACCAGAGAGCTGAATCATTAGCAAGTCCAGAAAGCCTGTGACACCTTCCCTGACAGCTCTCTCCACAGGGGCTCATCCCCCAACACGTTACTGGAGGCTCTTGCTGGAAGCCGGGCTGGGTGTGGAAATCCCTTATTTGTGGGATGTCAACGTTAGCCTCTGGGGGTCCAGCATGTCCCAGTGGAACACTTGCTGACTGTGCCTACATCCCTGGCTCTGCGCACAACACCCCAATGCCAGGCCCCAGATGCTGGGTCTCTTTCCTGAGAGATTTATCTGGCTTCTAAGATATCTCTTCCCAGTGGTTTGGCACAAAAGAAGTGTCAGGGAATCAGTGCTCCCTGAGCAGCCCTCACCAGTGACTGGCAGGAGGTGGGGAACAGGCACCAAGCTCCCTCACCCTCAGTTGAGAAATCTCTGAAATGTGGATCTGCTTGTCTCCCAGAGGTCCTCCTGGAGATCCAGCCCCCGGTGCCCATAGTGGTAACAGGAGTGATAACTAAGCCTTTACTCTCTGCCTCCCCTTTGAGTCTCACTTCAGCTCTCCCCTCCCCGGGCTCCTTGGGAACACCTCCCAGATGGACTCCATGCCCTGGAATCCTTATCTGCCTTTGAGGAAACCCCAGCTAACCTGTTTCTTTATTACAGGGCTTCTCAGATGCAACAGCTCATTGTGACGGGGGCTGTCCTGTCCATTGTAAGATATTGAGCAGCATCCCTGGTCTCCACCTACTAGAAAATCTGCCAAATTGTGGCTACCAGCAGTGTCTCTAGATGTCACCAAACGTCCTCTGGAGGCACAACTGTCCCGGTCTGAGAACCACTGGTTCAGAGAAAAGCTCACATCACTGCATTCAGCTCTGCCGCTGCCATGGGGCCAAGCAACCTGTCCTCTCCAGGCTCACTTTCTCGTCGGTAGAATGGGGTTAACAGCACCCCAGCCAGGATCATGCTCTCAGGACTCACGTGAAGATACAGCAACCATCTAATGTGACAAGTGCTCCATGCGCAATAGTAGGTGTCGTGTATTGAGTGCCACAGTGTGTCATGCCCACTGCTGTGCTCTCTGTGTCCTGATTCATTTAATCCTCACCACAGCTATCCCAGACAGGTGCCCCTGCCATCACCATCCCCACTGCTCAGAGGAGGAAACTAAGGCCCGGGAAGCTTAAGAAACGGGTCCAGGGCTGGACAGCTGGTCCTTGGCATGGTGGGGTTGGGACCCAGGTAGTTTGGCTCCAGAGAATGTGCCTCTTTCCACCACACCATGCAGATTATTTGGTGAGGGAAGGCGTTCTGGTTTTACTTCCTTCATCCTCAAGGTCACATTCAGCCTCCGTGGAAACGGTAACCCCATCCTTGGGTAATTTTTCTCCTGGGCTGGAGCCACACAGGGTTAACCGGAAACAATTTTTGGCTTATGCATTTCATCTGTGAGAGGTATGAAATCTGTTTAGGAGAAGAGCCTAAATCAGAAATCAGCAAACTCCTGTCAGCCAAATTTGACCCACTGACTGTTTTTGTCAATAAAGTTTTATTGGAACATGGCCACACCCAGTCATTGACATTTTATCTCTGGCTGCATTCAGGCCTCAAGAGCAGAGAGGAATGGTTGTGACAGCAAATGTATGACCCACAAAGCCAAAAATATTTAGTCTCTGTCTACAGAAAAAGTTTGCAGGAGCCTGTGGGAGGGAAGATGTGGCCACAGAGGGTTCTAAACTCCCTTTCAGTGTGTTCTTACCCCTGTTTCCACCACCTCATTCTTTGCCTGTCCCTGGTGCACAGAGGAGGCAAAGGCAAATTCTACAACCTCAGAAGATTCACAGTCAGAGAAGGGCATTTTCAGACTGCCCCGTGTCTGGGACGGCCCTGTGTCTGGTGTGCAAAGCAGATGGGACAGCACATTCGTGGCAGCAGGCGTGACCCAGCAGCCCTCATAATGTCTGGATGCCCTCACCTCTGGGGCTGGGTGGGGCTACCTCTGCTTTGTTGTCATTTAAGTCTTGGTCTCAGTGGAGATGGAGGTGGAAAACTAATCGATGCCTTTATGCTGTTCAGCCACCACCCTGCAGGATTTAGCTGAGAGCATTGTGGGTTCAGTAGAGAAGGGATCCTCTGGTGATGTCTGCAGAATGGGAGGGGCTGGGGGCAAAGGCTTGCTTGCCACAACTGGGTGCAACCCTTCCCTGAGATTGGCTAAGTTCTGCAGCCATTTTTCTAGCACAGTTTATAGGAGTTTGTGGGTCTTTCTTGGCCAGCTCCTTGGTGAGTCTGCTGTGGGAGGAGGAGTGTAACATTTTTGGTGACCTCCGAAATCTCATCCTAAAGGCATATTCCTACTTTGTCATTGGATGTGGGCAGACCTTGTCAGCTACTGAGCTCTGATGGCAAGTGGGGCTGAGTACACAACTCACCACAATACCACTTCTCCTGGAGCCCATGGTGAGCAAGGTATTAACAATCATCCTTGAAGAGGCATGGCCCAAGGAGAAAATATGTACCCCTCTTAAATATGTACCCCTTTTAGAGCAAGGATTGTCAAACTATGGTCTGCAGACAAAATCCAGTGTCATTCTGTAGGCCCCATGAGCCGAGAATGGTTTGTAAGTAACTGAAAAAAAATTTAAAATAGAATATTTTGTGACAGGTAAAAATGATATGACTCATCTTTCAGTTCTCATAAAGTTTTATTGGAACACACACATGCTCTTCTGTTTACATTTTGTTTGTGGCTATGTTTGCACTATGACAGCAGAGTGGAGTGGTTACAATAGCTCACAAAACCAAATAGCTCACGAAACCAAAGACATTTTTTGTCTGATGCTTTACAGAAAATAATTCCTGAGGCTTCTAGAGAAAATAATGGTTTGCACCTGACTGGAATTGCCAAGAGGCCAGGAAGTTAGCTATGGAAATTGCGATGCACATGTTACTGTGTGTCCTGCAGCACTGCAGAAGCTGCGGTCTTAATGGAGCTGAGCAAGGCAACTTAAGGGAAACTGTAAGTGCTGAACCCCAGGAGCAGTTGGTCAGGAGTCACCAGTGTCCAGGAGTTGGGTAAGTCGTGCATTCTTGGTTTTCAAATGTTGCTGCTACATCAAACTTATTTGAAATATAGAGTCCAGGGCTGTGTCACCAGGAGGTTTGAATTCAGTAGGTCAGGGGTGGGATACAGGCTTCTGGCTTTCTAATAAGTCTCCCTCATGCTTCCAGAATGTGGCCAACCAGTTTGAGACCCTCTTGGTGACTAAGGACCAGGACAGAGCAGGTGCCATCATCACTGGGGGACTCCACTGTGTCCTGGCCTTGTGTGTCCTGCCTCATCCGATGAATCAGGCTCCCTCTGTCTTACCACCAGAGACTCTCTCACCCTGAGAGTCAATCTCTGGCGACTTGAGACCCTAAGCCTTCTGAAGAAGATCCCAGTAAGTTTCCTTTCCTTCATGTCAGCCTCCTGTGAGGACAGCAGAGTGGCCCCTTGGTCTGGGATTGGGCCTGTCTCTTGGCTCTGATCTTTCTCTCTCAGTTCTGTCCTCTCTTCATGGCCATCAGCTCTTCCTATTTCCTAGGGGCTCCATATAGTGGTGGTGGCTTTTATGGGCTCAGATGGGCTCAAGGACTTGAGTCAGACAGTGATTGGGATCGCTGTTTCTTACTCTGAGATTCAGGGCCTTTTCCTATCTCTGTGCTGAGCTAGTGGTGAGTGGCTTGCTATGGAGTGTGGTTTCTGTGACCCACATAGGATCTTCCTCTGCTTCTTCTACCCACCACAGTGCCCTAGGACCTGATGGATGTCTTTGTGATCCAGCTGCCATTCCTATGGCAACTCAGTCCCAGCAAATTCACGTGCTCATCTTATCCACGGAGAGGCCCGGCTGATGGTGTCTCAACCAATGGCTGCAAACATGGACGTATGAGGGGCTTGAGCTGTGGATAGAGGTAATGGAAGCTTTACCAGAGATTTGGAGATACCCATTCCTTGCCTTGCACTGACTTCAGAGGCTCTGGAATTAGCCAAGTCTACATGAAATCTTACCCCTGTGAAGTCCTAGTTGTTGCAGCTTCCTTGCATTTATCAGTCAGGATAAACAAGGCAGGTCACAGTAATACACAGTCCTAAAATCTCAGTAGCTTATATAACAAAGATTATTTATCATGCATGCTGTGTGTCTATTATAGGTCACCTGGGGACTCTGCTTTCTCCACATTAAAGGGCCCCACTGATAGAGCCGCACCATCTTGAATATTGCCAATCACAGTGATAGAGGAAAAGGTAGCCTGGAGGGACTCACACCTACAATTAAATGTTCCACCGGTCATGTCCACTCACAATTAATTGCCTCAATCACAAGGGGCTAAGAAGAGCAGACCCGCCCCCCCCACCCCCATGCTCCTAGAAGAAAGACAGCAGGAATATTACTTAATGATAACCACACATGCCTCTGTTTGCTCCACCACCACATGGGACACTAATGCTTACTTTATAGAGCTATTATAACAACAAATCTAATGGTGCTTTAAAGTGTCTAGCATATGGTACCTTTATTTTATAATATTAAAACTCTTTCCTGGCACATAGGGCTTGGTCCCTTTGAGACTACTCAGCCCATTCACAAGAAGTGTTTTGTTTCCTGCTGACTTGGACTGCCTTTCAGAATATAATCATATTTTCCTTGTTAGGCTTCTGTTCCAATGGATGGTCCCGTCTTCAGCTAAAGCATCATAAAATGTGAGGGCTGGATTGAAATTTCTGACGTCCTCTAAGCCATGTGGACCAGAAACATTAAAACCCCAGGAGATTATCAGTCCCTCATCCCAGACCCACTGAGGCAGAGTCTGCATTTAACAAGATCCAAGGCCATGTGTATACTTTTAAGGCCTAGTAGTGCTGATACAACTGACAAGTCCCACATGTTAATGGGCGTCATTAAAGTAGCAAAACCGACTGCTTCCTGGACTGCTTCCTAGAGGTCCTGAATGGGTAGGTTTGTGTGGGGCCCAGGCTGCCACATGGTGGAGAAATTCATGGGCTGGTGGTCCAGGGATGAAGAATGATGTTCAAACCTACTTCCCCGCTCACGCTATCTGCTCACATCCCTCTGGTGACAGGGAGCTCACCACCTGGCAGATAGCTCAGTACATTATGAGGCAGCTGTCACTGATGTCATCTGAGCAAGCCTGAGCCTCCCCAACCTGAGGGTACAAAGAGGCTGACTTTAAAGTTTAAAGCCTCCATGTTTACCTGGAGGACCTCAGCCATGCCTCCTCCTCAGTCTGCCTGCTTTTTCCT
This sequence comes from Myotis myotis, assembly GCF_014108235.1. Classification (NCBI taxonomy): domain Eukaryota; kingdom Metazoa; phylum Chordata; class Mammalia; order Chiroptera; family Vespertilionidae; genus Myotis; species Myotis myotis. Next base: position 14,945,690 of record NW_023416314.1, on the reverse strand, counting down.
GGATGTCCCCTGTATGTCCTGCTGATGAATATGCAGATATTGCTCTATTCTCTTCTTTGCAAGAACACTTCCTTCAGCAGTTCTTGTTTATTCCAACAATGCTGTGGCCTTATTCCCCTTCCCCTTTCAGCAAAAGAGCCCAGAAGATTCCCGTGGGAGGAGTGTCTCTGAGGCATCACCTGTACTTTGCAATCAGCCAGACTCTGAATGCCAGTTTGGCTCAGTTTGGTTGCAGCTGCGTCTCCTGAGAAGTCTGAACTCTTCTGGAAAGCGTCAGAAACGGACTTCACACTGGTTCAAGTAAAAAGATTTCTGAGGTTTTCTTATTGGAATACGCATTCCCTGGAGGAAAATGTTTATGTTTTAAAAATGTTTCATAGTCAAATAATTTGGGAAACACAATTAAACACCTTTCTGTGTCTTGTAGATCTTAAAACCTTGACTGTAATATGCTTGTCACTCTCAGGAAACTGAGGGCATGTGTGAGGCAAAGGAATCACTCCCTCAAATGTATTTGCCCACAGAAACCATTGTTGGAAAAGTACCTGCCATGACTTGTGGAAGGTGGAATTCAGTTAGAGAAACACTAATTTAACTGCTGCGAAGAGCCAGCATTTGAAGGAGATGGAGGAACCTAGTGATTCGGGCAGCTGGGCGCCTTTACACCCAGGCCCTGGGGAGGCCGAGCTGGTGAGCGTCTGTGTCAGGCGGGCTCCTGCACATTGGGGGACAGCGCTGTGTCTGTGTGTTGATCTGGGATCATCAGGGGACTTGGTGAGAAAAACAAACTGGTTCCCACATTTGGACAGCAGAGAGGTTGTTTCATTTTTTTGTGGGGGTGGGGGGTGGCAAAAAATAGTTGTTTTTTTTAATTTACATGGGCGAATAACTACTCACTGTAACATTTCAAAATGAAGAATGCAGGGGTAAAGAATAAAAAACATTGTTTTCATTTTTATCTTTAGCTTTTGGCTCTTTAAACTGATTTTATTCAATACTATTGCAAAAGGGAAGGAGGCTTAAAATAGAACTTAGCTGAATTCCAAACACAGTAAAGATAGCTGTTGATTTCTGGCCAATGCACAGAGTGAGGGGGCCAATGGATGGAAAGTTACTCAAAGGAAATCCCAAGGGTAGAGGGTTCTTGGTAAAGACAGGCCAAAGATTTATACATCAAAGGTTGGTGATGAGGAACATGATCAGGTAGAGATTTTCACTAAACTTGCAGTAAGATTCTTGCCACAATTGAGCAAACAGATGGAGGACAGCACCAAAGGATGAGACCTTCTCAAAAGCAGGACTCAGAGGAGCCTGTCTAAAGTTTGACTCTCAATGACAGAGGATTTTACAGTTCAAATTTTAAAGATATCATTTCTCTTTCTGCTTTTATGATTCTTTGTCTTTAATTATTGGCATTTTAATTATTATGAGTGTTAGTGTGGGCCTATTTGGGTTCCTCTTGTTTGGGACTCTCAGTGCTTCATGGACTTGTAAGTCTATTTCTATCACTAGATAGGGGACGTTTTTTGTTATTATTTCTTTAAATACGTTATCAATATCTTGATCTCTCACTTCTCCTTCTGGTGCCCCCAGAATGTGAATGTTGGTGTGTTTGAAGTTGTCCCAAAGTCTAGTTATACTATCTTTATAGTTTTGTATTATTTTCTATTTTTGCTTTTCTGATTTGTTGTTTTTTGCTTCCTCAAATGCCAAATCATTGATTCTTAGAATCCTCTACTCTACCGTTGAATCCCTGTAAATTATTCTTTATTTCAGTTAGTGTATGCTTAATTTCTGACTAATCCTTTTTAATGTCTTTCAAATTCTCACTAAGATCCTTGAAAGTCTCACTCAGTCTCTTGAAGCTCCCATTAAGTCCCTTGAAGCTCCCAGTAAAATACTTAAGCAACCTCATAAGTATAGTTTTGAATTCTGTATCCAGAAGTTTGCTTGCTTCTATTTCTTTCATTTGTGATGTGTGTTTGTTTGACTCTGCATTTTGGCTACTTCCCTGTGTTTGTTTCTATGTATGAGGTTGAGTAGCTATGTCTCCTGGAGTTGGCAGAGTGGCCTTCTGTAGTAGGTGTCGTTTAGGGCCCAGTAGCTCAGCCTTCCCAGGCATCTGAGCTGGGCACTCTAGTTGGACACCTGTGTGGACTGTGTGCTCAGTCTTGTTGTAGTTGAGCCTTGATTGCTGTTAGTGTCACTGGGATGAATTGATCAGGCCATTGGCTATGAGGACTTGCCACTAAGGTGGAAGAGCTGCTGTGCAGGAAACACCGCTATGGAACAGGACACACACACGCACACACTCACACACACACACTCACACTCACACACACACACACACTCACACACACACACTCACACACACACACACACACTCACACACACTTGTTCACATGAATGGGACCTGCTGTTCCCCCAGAGTGAATGTGTAATTGCAAAGCCTTTACTTGAAAATGAATTTGAAAAGAAAGCAGAGAAATGGATGTCACAATAGAACAAAGAGTTTTTAAAGTCATCCTAGTTTGTCCCCAAATTATTAGTGTATGCAGGACCAGCTGCAAATGTTCACAGTTCATTAGTTTGCTTTAAAACAACTTTCTTAGAGCTTACTCAAGATTAAAAACTCCAAGATAATATTCTCAAATAAGCCTAGTATACATAATTGGCTGAAAATTAAGTAAAAATAAGTTCCATATATACTGGCCCCCTTTTTAAAACAAAATGTTTTCAACTAGACATGATCTACATGTTGTTTTTTTCCAAGTGAAAAATACACATTGAGCATAATTTGGTTTAGGTTTTGGTAGATGCATCTCTCAGCCTTTTTACTCTGTTATTTTTAGGAAGTTATTTTATATCGTTGCCATCAATGGGAAATCTTCAGCTAATACCATACTAAATAAGAGGAACCTTAAGTAAGAGGAAACTATAAAAATAACTAGAATATGAAAACATGATATAATTCTATTCTATCCAGGTGTAGTATTCTGTCTAAGGCCTACTGTCTTTGTTAACTTGGGAGATTATAAATTGTTAAGGAGACATTAAAGACACAGCACCACCGGACTGATGCCCTGCTAATGAGAGAATTTGAAAGAGAGTTGAAAATGGGAACTTTCTCACACTGCGGATCCATATGATGTTCCTGTGCCAGTAAACTGTCTAAATCATCTTGGTACCAGCCTGATGCCCCTCCGTGCTTCACTCCATGCTGGTGGGTCCCTGGGTAGACAGTAACTGAGAAGTCCACTCTGCTGAGTCCTGATCCAGGACTGGAGACCCAAAGCTGCATTAGGGGAAGTCCTACCAGGTGAGTGGAGTTGTGAAAAGTCAGGTGGAGACAGACCTGGGGGCTGTGAGGTCACAGACAAGGCACCTATGCCGGGCAGAAGGCTACCCAAATTCTTTGAAGTAGTTGTTTCCCGGGAAGGAGGGTGAGGAAGGGCCTCTGGAAAGAGGGGTCAGCAGAGCAAAGCCCTAGAGGTGGCTCTTCCATGAAACGGGGTGTGTGTGTGTACATGTGTGTTTGGTGGGGAGAGGTAGAAGGATGAGGGGAGACAAATAAGGGGCAAGGGAAGTGGGGGCAGCAGGAAGAGGTGGTGAGAATGATGTTCATGTATATTGAATATTGCCAATCACAGTGATAGAGGAAAAGGTAGCCTGGAGGGACTCACACCTACAATTAAATGTTCCACCTGTCATTTCCATTCACAATTCATTGCCCCAAGCACAAGGCGCCAAGAAGTGCAGCCCCCCACCCCATGCTCCTAGAAGGAAGATAGCAGAAATATTACTCAATGATAACCATATATGCCTCTGTTTGCTCCACCACCACTTGGGACACTAATGCTTACTTCATATAGCTATTATAACAACAAATCAAATGATGCTTGGAGAGGAAACAAGGATTAAAGCTGCTGATGGTAGATGGTAGGAGGCGCCAGGCTGGGACAAGCAGGGCCTGGAAGGAGGCTCCTGGGGCCCTCCAGGTACAGGGTCATGGAAACCCAGCCGAGGATGGTGGTGCAAATGGGGAGGTCGGTTTGGATGAGTCTTCAGGAGGTTGATGAGAGCAAGCCACTCAGGAGAGATGCAGAACCTTTTTCCTAAAGACTTGAAGAGGTAAATGAATACTCATCCCTACCCAGCTCACAACTCTGGCACAGGACAGTCTCCTTGCCTTTCTCTTCCCCTTCCTTCCCCTTCACATGCTCCTATCAGCTTATCTGCTCCATTTGTGCCCAGCGGTCTGTCAGATTCAGAAACAACTCAAACTCCCCTCCCCTATGGTGAAATCCCACAGGGAAAATGGTTGAAATCTGTTGCCCTTCTCCCAGGTCACTGCTGAAAGTAAAGGAAGCAGTCAGTTTCCTTCATCTTTACATCCTCCACGCAGCCCCATGCTGGGTATGTGCAGGCCCTCAGTAATTACAATGGGTGAATGGATGGAGGGACCAATGAAACATCTTACTCATCTTATACCCCATATGCCTGGCTTGGTGTCTAGCACATAGTAGGTGCTTTTCAAATTAAACAAATACCTGAATGAATGAATGAATGAATGAGAAAGGTGAGAAGGAAGGTAATAAAGAAGGAAGCATCTGTCTTCTCACTTCAATATCCCAAAGACTTTGTACACTGCCTGGAATAGAATAGTCGATCAACAATATTTGAATTTGTGCTGGAAGGAAGGAAGGAAAGAAGGAAGGAAGGAAGGAAGGAAGGAAGGAAGGAAGGAAGGAAGGAAGGAAGGAAGGAAGGAAGGGAACAGGGAGGGAATGAGGAAGGGAAGGATAGAGGAGGCAAAGTAGGAGGAAGAGAGGCAGGGAAGGAAGGATTGATTGAAAGAAAAAAGTAGCCTGCTTACTTTTGTGTATTTCCAGGGCTTAGCCAGTGCCCTGCACAGAGTAGGTGCTCAGTTCATGTATGCTGAATAGTAAGAAGCAGTTTTGAGGGCTCAGTGTCCCAGATGGACCTTTTTCTGTCTGACTGATGCTTCCCATGGATCCCAGCATTGTGGGTGACCTTGCATCTGCCCTCCAGGTGGATGAACAGATCCATGCCTGCTATGCACAGACTGTGGCCTAATGCAGTCCCACGCAGCTGCCCTAGCTCATTGCTTTTCAGGGGCCAGCCTGGATGGTCACCTGCAGTGCATGATGCACTGGGAGTCCACTATCAGCCACCAGGTAACGGGAAGGTTATCGCAGGGATTGGGGTTCCCTCCATCAGGCTGTGGTAGGAATGGTGAGGACTAGGTGTCTGGGGCATTGGACAGTGTCTCACCCCTAGGTTTTAGGTGGAAAGTGACTCTGGAATCTGACAGACCTGCATTTGCACTCCAGACCCACCATTTCCTAGCTCTGAGGCTGCAGGCAAGCTCTCACACTTGTGGGCCTCAGTTTCCCCATCTATCAAATGGAAATAATCATTTAGAGGAGAGGTTGGTGTGCAGCTTAAACAAGAGAGTGTGCATAAAGCATCTAGCACAATGTCAGATTTTCATTTATTAAACACATCCTTATGAAGTGCCCATCGTATGTCAGGTGCTGTCCGGAATGTCCTGGAAGGCCAGGAATACTTCAGTGACCCACTCCGACATCTCTGTTCTCACAGAGTAATCAGTTTAGGGGCCCAAAGCAGGAGTTGGTTCTCTTCCCAAGTGATGTGTCAGCCATCAATGGCCACACTAATCCTGCCTAACAAGCCACTCCCAAAGGGCAATGCCTTCCAGCATCATACTTTCCCTTCTCCTCCTGAGTCACTGGGTCAGAGGGCAGTTCTGCCCTGAAGGTCAGCTAAAACATCTGTTGACCTTCATGGGGCTCTCCCACATGCCTGGGGTGACTTGGCTGAACTCCATGTCTCATCCTCCATCAGGCTAACTTGTGTGTGTTCTCATAGTGAAGTCAGATCCTAAAGAGAGACATACACAAGCTCTTTTAAAGTCTCAGCCCTGGGCACTTTGCTAACATTCTATTGGCGAAGGGAGGTCACATGACCAAGCCTAGCATCAGAGTAGGCGGGAACGACTAGAAGTTACAGGGCAAAAGGCTCATATGCAGAGAAGGGAGTAAAAAATCAGGCCCTTCATACAGTCAGTTAGTCTGAATCTAACTAAGATGTCAGGCAGAGTCTCAAGCACTGAGCAGTTAGAGGTGGGGGTTTCTGCTTATAGCTGGGATGGAAAGTGGAGGCCCAGAAGCTGGGATGGCCTCTGCAGAGGCTCCAGGGAGCAGAAAGTGAGACCTCTGCCCCTTTCATTCTACATATAGGAACCTGAGGCCTTGAGAGGGGACTTGCTGATTTCAGGAACAGAGATAAAACTCGGCTTCCTGAATCCCAGCCCAACTGCCCTCCTGAGCTCAGTGCAGGGCCCTGAGCCTGGGTGATGCAGCCTTCCCCCGGCTCCCTCCTGCCTCTTTATCTCCCAGGCCTCCCAGAGCTGCCTTCTGGCCTCCAGAACATCCTCCTGCAGAGGGACTCCAGCAGCAGCTCACAGGTGACCTGCCCGAGGCCCTTGCCCCTCCCTGCCACCTGGAGTAACAGTGAACTTGGATGTCCATCATCTACAGATCACCTAGGCGTTAGCTTTTATACCAGTATTTAAATTGAGATTTTAGTTAGGCAGGTATCATATGAATCAACTTTCCCTGTAAAACAATATTAAAATATTGCAGAGAACATTAAATTAGGCTTTGGCCATTATTAATCCCCACTTCCTCCCTAGAAATAGCTCTGCCATCATCAGTTTGCCATGTATCCTTCCAGACCCCTTTGTATGTGTTATATACACAGAAGTATGAAGACAGGATGCAGAAAATACATTGCAAGGTTAGCCAATCTCAAAACTCCTACAGTAATATGTATTGTTCAATAACTTTCCATTACATTCAGTTAAACAAAAGGCTAATTCAGTCTTAATCAACATTATTTTAAAAATCAAAATGCAAAAAGTGTGCAAATTATGTCACTTTGTGTGTAAAAAGAAGACATTATTTGTCTCTGTTTCAGGAACTATGGAAGGAAAAACCAGAAGCTAATCACATGGTTACTTACAGAGGTGCGGGAGGGAAAGGAGGTACGTTTCCCTGAATGTACTTTGTTTGCTAGTTTTGACTTTGGATTTAGGTAAGTTTTTTACATCCTATAAATAATTTAATAAGAATTTTTTTTTTTTTATTAATCATGGCTCGGTGGTTCAGCATTGACCTATGAATCAGAAAGTCAGGGTTCAATTCCAGGTTGGGGCATATGTCTGTGTTGTGGGCTCCATACCCAGTATGGGGCATGCACGAGGCAGGTAATCAATAATTCTCTCTCATCATTGATGTTTCTATCTCTCCCTCTCTCTTCTCTCTGAAATCAATAAGAATACATTTTTAAAACAAAATTAAAAGGCAGAAACATTTGACACTAACAGTAAGTGAAGTTGGTGACATCACGACACAATAAAAATTACTTAAACTGACATAGACTTATACTGTCTGTTCTTGATGGGTAATGGCCTAAGGATACAAAGAACCATGAATAAACCTTTAGATATGTAATCTGGAGACTTTTCCTTAGTACTTGATGTGTAGTTAATCCTTGAAGCAACATGGGTTTGAACTACACAGGTCCACGTACACATGGATTTTTTTTCAATAAATATATACAACCCTATAAGTGTATATATATTCTTTTTTTAAAAATATACTTTATTGATTTTTTTACAGAGAGGGAGGGAGGAATAGAGAGTTAGAAACATCGATAAGAGAGAAACATTGATCAGCTGCCTCCTACACACTACTACCTACTGGGAATGTGTCCACATCCAAGGTACATGCTCTTGACCAGAATCGAACCTGGGAACCTTCAGTCAGCAGGTCGACGCTCTGTCCACTGAGCCAAACAAGTCAGGGCCATACATATATTCTTTTTGGTTTTCTCACGAAGTCTTTTCTCTAGCTTACTTTACTGTAAGAACACAGTATATAATGTACAAAATGATCTAATCATCTGTTTATGGTACCAGTAAGGCTTCCAGTCAATAGTAGCCTATTCAGAGCTAAGTTTTTGGGGAAATCAACGTTATACTTGGATGCTTCAGTGCTCCTCCATATTGTTCAAGCATCAGCTGTACATCTAACTACTTTTGAAAATTGATCCATAATAGTCAACCACTTGGAAATAAAATGCTTTGTTTGGCCTGATCATTATGTTGTTAACTAATACTGAACTTTAAAAAAAAAAGTATGTGCGCATAATCTTAGATGATGAAAGGTATTCTTCTCCCATTTGAATTTCTTAGTTCTCCCTCTGCAGCGTCAACTGCCATTCTTCCTAGTTGCTCTCTGGATTGCCCTATGCATTTTCATGCACATTGTAGGCCAGTCACAAATGGGATGCATTTCCAGCTACAGCTACAGTTATGTACCCCAGAGGATTGTTTTAGCAAAGAAAATATTTAAAAAATATTCATCCTACAAAGTGAAAGAGAGTTTCTTTGAAAACGACAACAAAACCCAATCGCACATTGACTGGTCCAGGTAGAGGATGTTCTTTTCAGTGAGGACAGGAGAGGACCAGGAGGAGGAGGGAGAACCTATAAAGTGAGAATCCGCTGTGAGGAGTTGGGGTGTAATTGTTCTTTTCTTCCCCCCCTGCAGTGAGCAGTGGAGCCACTGGAGGTGTACACACTGAACCTGCACTGCATGGAGATGTACGTGCAGAGGTGTGAACACATGTACTGGTATCTCATGCCCACCAACCTGGAGGAGCTGAGCAGCATCGTGCACAGGTGGCTGGCGCTTGGGCAGGGCTGGGTCTGTAGGACATCATGGCAATGGCAGAGTGTAGGCTCCAGGGAGCCCAGCTGGAACTGCAGGCTCTGCAACTGGCACCATGTCCACCTGGGAACTTATTCCAGCTCAAACTGACCATCAGATAGCAATCATAGTAATGATAATAATAGAGGACATTTGCTAAGCACTTACTGTATTCCAGGCTCTTTCCTGAGCCCTTCAGTAAATAATGTCATCTCACTTGTCCTTCACAACATACCAAGGTAGTATTATCACTTTCTAGAGGAAATGGAGTGTCAGAAGGGTTCCTCACTGCTAAAAGCCCATAGCTGGTCAGTGGCTGGGTGGGAACTCATCCCCACATCTCTCTGAGTCTAGAATCTGTGCTTTATGACCGTAAGCCAAGATCTGGGGCTACTTATGACTTTTCATTAAAATTCATTATTGTTTTTATTTCTTAAAACAGGAAAGTAACCCAGGCTTATTAAAAAAACTAAATCCACCAAGGAAATCAGAAGCTCATAGGCATGAAGAGAAGAAGATAGTGTTTCCCTGGATGTTGGCATGTGGGGCCACCTGATCACCGGCAGGAAGCTGGTGAGGACTGTGTTGAGAATGGTTGTCACAGGCCCCAGCCCAGGTGACACTGTCCCCTATCTTACACAGATGTGGCTCCATGGGCTTCCTGGGCAAATGGGGAGGCCAGGCTGGTAGGGAAAGCAGCAGGCCCACAACACTGGTGGTGGCTGCTGACAGCAAGAAGGAATGTCAGTGTGATGGTCAGGATTTTCTGGGCTAACCTTCCATCCCAGGACTCACTCACTCGCCACCTCCTGTCCACCTGCCCACCCATCCACTCACCCATTCATCCATCCATTCACTTATTTATCAGTTCATCTATCCTTTAAAGAATTTTTTATTAAAGTATAGTTGGCATTCAATATTATATTAACTTCAGTTGTACAGCATAGTGCTTTGACATTTATAAACAGTACAATGGGATCATCACAATAAGTCTAGTTACCATCTAGCACTATGCAAAGTCAATAGCATATCCTGCTGGAGGGGCCTGCGAAATCTGCTTCTGCCCTGAGACCCTCTACATGGGCGACTCTGGTCATTAAGGATTATTCTCTTCCTTCCAGCTGTCAAGCAATTCTCATGGGTATAAGACTTGCTCTGCTCCCCTGCCAGAACCTCCAAACAAGCTCTCTGAAGCCAATTTACTTTGCACATTCCCGGCACACAATGCTGTTTCATTGTGTTTTCAGATTGAACTTGCCCGTTGTTTTTACTTGGATTTCTACATGCAGAACACACTGGAATTAACTGCATGTGGGATAAGGGGTCTTGCTAAAGTTGTCTTCAGTTACTGTTCATTTTTGCTGCTTCATGGTGAGGATGTGGAAAAAGTTTTGGGTGACTAGAGGAAATAAAAATGGGAGTATCCATATATGATGCAATTATACTTGAAAAGACACTGGAAAATGTACTACTGGTTCAAGGGTACCCAGCCAATCAGGCTGGTCATTTCACACAGGAAAGGAAATAAAGCAGCTGCTCATGATTGTCCTGCTAGCGTGGTCTTTTAAGAAAGTGGGCAGTGATTTCCTGAAGTTCTGGGGACCAGTGGGTAAAGCACAGGCAACCACTGCAGCAAAAGCCACATAAGAAGGATTCTGAAATGTCTGGACTTTTAAAAGCGAGGAATCAAAGTATGAGGGGAAATGGCAGCAAACAGTATCAAGACTCACCTACTCCAAGAAGAAAACAGTGGGTTCCCCAGCCACGTGGCCAAGCAGCACAGTGCCTTGAAGAAATATGAAAAAAACAAACTTCATCCCAGAAACAGGATATTTTACTGTGGACCTCTTTCATGAAGAAGACCTTTTATCTTTGACAAAAAGCACTGTGCCATGATCCCTTTTAATAAAGACAAAGAAAGCTTTAAGTTTATCTAATGCTCAGTCCATGTTCTCATTTTCCCAATTGCCTCAAAATGTCTTCTTTGATTGGTTTGCTCACATCAGCAAGCAAAGGGATCCCACACCTATAATGCTTTTTAGTTAAAATCCAGTTTGACCTAAGGGCATTGTCTGCCCTGGTGGTGGGATGTGGCAATGACCTGGGTGTGGGGCATTTAGGAACACTCTCAAGGTAATAGCCCCTCCTTTGTTCTCTTTATCATGCACCCAAGAGGCAGCTCCATGCCCGCCCCTCCCCAACCTGCAGACAGCCCTCCAGGGCAGCCAGTGGGGTTGATTTTCTTCTTTGAGTCTGAGAAAGACTCAAGGTCACCTCTCAAGTATGGAAACTTGTAGTGCTGCCTATTCCAGCTCAAGTTATTTAGGACTTTACTCACTGCCTTGTGGGGTAGGGCTGGGGGTAAAGTGGTGAAGAGGTCTCTGGCATGGGGCCAGGGGGGCCTGGGGCAGTTCCTCAGCCTTAATCCTACCAGCTGATCTTAGCCTTTAATAACATTAGCTGTTGGAGATTCTAGATTCTAGCAAAGAAAAAGAAACCAATTACCACAAGCTTCTTTGCCTCCTGTCCTTTTCCAGCTTCTGTATGGTCAAAGGCAAATGGCTGAAATGTATGCCACCGAGTTTCAGAAAGATGGTACAGGTTATTCAATCCAGGCTTCCAACCAGCAGGATCCCTTCTTTGCTTTCAAAATAAGTTATTCAATTTTTTTACTAGAGAGAGGAAGGGAGAGAGAGGAGTGGCGAGAAACATGGATATGAGAGAGAGAGAGAGAGAGAAACATTGATCAGTTACCTCCCAGCCACGCCCTGATGGGGTATGGAACCTGCAACCCGAGTGTGTGCCCTGACCAGAATGGAACCTGCTTTTGCTGCAAATGAGCCTCACTGGCCAGGGCAGGAGCCCTTCTTTGAATGAGAACTAACCCCTATACAAGCAAGTGCTCAAGTGACTCAAATCCACATCTTGGGGCTCCAAATCCTACTCCCTCTATGGTTCTCATGGCCTCTGTGTAGCCCTCTTCAGGGAAGACCTTAGGATTCTCATTGTTAGCACACATCCCCGTGCATTTCATCACCACCCTCTCTCTGTTGGGAATTTTGCCTTCTGTTGCACTTTATTTTCAGTAGAAAGAGTCTGTTGCCTTAGTACAATTAGATTAACAGTGTACAGAGCTGCAAATAACAGCTAGTATTTTGGGACTTATCATGTGCTGTATATTTCCCTGGGCTGCTGTCACAAAGCACCACATACTGGGTGGCTTCAAGAACAGAAATTTATTTTCTCACAGTTCTGGAGGCTGGAGCTCTGATAGCAAGGTGTCCGCAGGTGAGGCTGTGAGGGAGGCTCTGTTTCTGGCTTCTTGGCTAGTTTCTGCTGGTTTGTCAGTCTTCAGCTTTTCTTGGCTCCCAGAAGCATCCTCCCAATCTCTGCCATCGCCTTCACAAGATGTTCTTTCTGTGCGCATGTCTCTGTGTCCTAATGTCCTCTTTAGTGTTTGTAATGCTCAGTTGAGGATATTTTTCCCATTGCTTTTCAGAGAGAGGGGAAGGGAGGGAATGAAGGAGTGGGGAGAGAGAGAGAGAGAGAGAGAGAGAGAGAGAGAGAGAGAGAGAGAGAGAGAGAGAGAGAGAGACTTTGATTAGTTGCCTCCTGCATGCCCCAACCCAGCTGGGGATAGAACCTGCAACCCTGGTACATGCCCTTAACCAGGAATTGAACCCTAGACCCTTCAGTGATGTGAGGGCTGATGTTCTAAACATGAACTCACACTGGCCAGGGCATACTCCCCTCTTCTTATAAGGACACCAGCCATATCGGATTAGGCCCACTGGAATGACTTCATTCATGTTCACTGATTACGTCTGACCCTTTCTTCAAAGAAGATTGCATTTTGAGTTACTGGGGGTTTGACTGTCAACACAAGGGATGGACTTCACCATGTCCATAGCCTGTGCCAATGCTCTGCATATATCTTGTGATTTCATCCTCACAACAATGCCTTAGGGTAGTTGTTTGGAAGTTGAGGAAACTGAGGCTTAAATAATTCAGTAGTTTGTTCCTGATTGCACAGCCAGTAACTGGCTCAAACAGGATTTAGGACCTAGACACTCTGATTCCCGAACCCAGGATTTTAACAACTTCTTTTTTAAAAAATGTTTTTCTTTATTGATTAAGGTATTACATATGTGTCCTTAGAGTCTCATTCCCCGCCCCCCACCGCTCATGCCCTCACCCCCCTGGTGTCTGTGTCCATTGGTTAGGCTTATATGCATGCATACAAGTCCTTTGGTTGATCTCTCCCCCTTACCCCCACCCTCCCCTACCTTCCCTCTGAGGTTTGACGGTCTGATTGATGCTGTCTTATTTCTCCTTATATCCTTTTCAGTCCCCTTGCCTGCAGGAAGTTACTCGCCAGAAACTAAGGAACACTAGTAGTAATTTCTAACATGAGTAGTAATTTCTGTGGTAGCCTAACACTGCCACCCGGCGGTGAAAAATTTAAAGCAGCTTCCAACTTTCTGGCCCAAATGCATTGCATGAAATGCTCACTGGCCTTTCCCCCTAATTACACCAATACAGTCAAGTAATTATGAATTCTGCTTGATCCTGCTTGGAACCAAATACAAGTCATATGAGAAAAGAACAGAACAGCAAAAATTTGAGCTGTTCTGAATGGATCTAAATTTTGCTGATTAAAATATGGAACTCACCATAGATGATGCTAGTATCCATTTTGTGATAATATATATTGAACAGCTTTATGTTTTCAAAAGGTTTGTATTTTCTAGGCCTAAGCTGGTCTTACTCTGTTTTGAAAACCGGTTTCTCCTGAAGCCCTTGTTCTGATGACTCATTCCAGACACCATTTCTTTCTGCTGTTCAAATTTAGTATTAAAAAATAACACCAGATTAATTAGCAATTCCTAATCATTAACTGCTCTTTGAACGAGAAAAGGAGAGGCTGTCCAGAAGAACTGGCTCTTTTGCTTTTTCATCTCTGAGCTTACAGTTTCCGAGGACTTTATGTGGCACCTCTCTCCACAGTTTGCATCCACCATCCAGTACGTGTTACCACAAGTTCAGAAGTGAGGCAGCATAACATGCTCAAAAATAAGCTAGAAAATCGTATTGAAATCACTTGCTTTTAGAACTGGATGGCACTAGATCCCACCACTTGTGTGTATTTTCACAGCGAGACGACGGGAAATCCTGGACGAAAGGGATGGCTGAGTTGACTTTCGGAGGGTGATGGTCATAGTCAGAAAGTACTCATCATGGCTCCCTGTAACCTGCAAGGACATGGCCAACGTGGGGCTTGGGCACCGAGCCTGAGCCTGGGGTGGGAGTTCTGATTGACAGCTTTAACAACGATGCTTTTTGGTCTTGGATCAGCCGCTTTCAACCACATCGGCATACTGCCAGTGATAGGTTGCTAATAAGTCTAGTACCACTACTTACAAATGCTTTTCCTCAAACAATTTCAAACTAAAAGAAAAGTTGCCAGTACAGTGCAAAGACCTCCTACCCCTGCCCTCCACTCCCAAACCATCTAAGAGTTAAGTTGCCAACCTGATGTCCCATCATCCCTTAACACTCTAATATGTGTTTCCCACAAGCAAGGACATCCTCTTAGATAACCTCAACACAGCTATCAAAATCAGGAACTAACACCAATGCATCACTGCTATCTGGTCCTCACACTCCACCCAAGTTTTTCCAGATATTCTAGTAATTTCTTTAATAGCAAAAAGACTCAGTTCAGAATGGAACAGTGACTTTAGTTGTCCCCTCTTTAGTTTCTTTCAGTCTAGAGCAGTTGCTCAGTCTTTTTTGACTTTCCTTATCTTGACACTTGAAGTCTGAAGTTATTTTTATTTATTTATTTATTTATTTTTAAAAAGATATATTTTATTGATTTTTCACAGAGAGGAAGGGAGAGGGATAGAGAGTTGGAAACATCAATGAGAGAGAAACATTGATCAGCTGCCTCCTGCACACCCCCTACTGGGGTTGTGCCCGCAACCAAGGTACATGCCCTTGGCCAGAATCGAACCCGGGACCCTTCAGCCCGCAGGGCGACGCTCTATCCACTGAGCCAAACCGGTCAGGGCTGAAGTTATTTTACAGATGTTTTTACATGATGCTTCCTCACAATTAGATTCATATTATACATCTTTGGCAAAAATATTATGTGTTCGTCTGATTGTACCTGATTAGGTGGTATGTAATTTCAATTGTCCCATTAGTGGCGATGTTCACACTGATCATTTGATTTCAGGTCGTGTCTGCAGGCAGTGTTCCTTTGTAATGCGTGAGCATTTTGTGGGGAGATATTTTGAAACTATGCAAATATTCCACACCTTGTCAAAATACCAATTTACCATTTTATATCATGTGGACTCATAAAAGAGACACAAGGAATTATTTTATATATATTTCATCTATTGTGTGTGTCACAGTGGGGGGAAAAAACCCTGGGAATTATGGTCTTAAAAGATGAAACAGGTTTACTACATTTTTATGTTTTTAAATATGTTTTTATTAATTTTTAGAGAGAGAGAAAGGGAAAGAGAAAGAGAGAGAAACATCGATGAAAGAGAATCATCGATTGGCTGCCTCCTGCATGGCCCCCACTGGGGATAGATCCCAAGACCTGGGCATGCGCCCTGACTGGGAATCGAACTGGTGACCTCTTGGTGCATGGGTCCATGCTCAAGCACTGAGCCACAGCGGCCAGGCAGTATATTACATTTTAAAACAATACCTAGATCAACTCAATGTCCAATTTGAACATAAACACTTAATAAACGTTTGTTAGATTAGTGAAACGTAATTGTCAGAGATAGAAATGGAGTTGGATAAATTCAGGCTAGTAAATCTGAGGAGGAAAAGGAATGGATTAATTTAAATGCAGGGTAGGTAAGACTGGCTGCATGAAAACCCAGAAGGGAGAAATCTGTGCAGGAAACACAGGAACGGCAAAGAGAAGGTGCTGAAGGAGTCACTCCCATTATAACCTTTAAGAATGGGTCTTTTCCAGGTTTTAGTGGCATAATTAAAGCAAGCCGTTAACACAATTCACCAGCTTCCTTTACTTGTTACTACTCTTCCTTCTTCCTAGGCGGTGGGAGTGCTTTTCCAACTAAAATAGTAATTAATCACCTCCCCCAGCAGGTGCAGTATGAGAAACAGGTCCTGCAGACTTTTGAAGTACGCAGGCTATTTTACATCAGTCTGAACGATGAATTGTTCATCCCTTCAACAAGAATTGATTGTCTGCTCTGTGCAAGGTGCTGCCCTGGCTGTAGGAAGGACAATGCTGAGAGGGCGGTTAGGATCCCTACCCTCAGGGAATTGGCAACCTCATAGTGGCCAGAGTTGAGGCACAGATCACAGAGCCAAGATGTATGAAGCAAAATGGGGACTTCAGTATTTTAGAGCAGTGGTTCTCAACCTGTGGCTCGCGACCCCTTTGGGGGTCGAACGAACCTTTCACAGGGGTCGCCTAAATACATCCTGCATATCAGGTATTTACATTATGATTCATAACAGTAGCAAAATGACAGTTATGAAGTAGCAACGAAAATAATTTTATGGTTGGGGGTCACCACAACATGAGGAACTGTACTAAAGGGTCGCGGCATTAGGAAGGTTGAGAACCACTGTTTTAGACCCACGGATTAGTCCTTCAGACCACGAGGTCACTGTTTTGCTTGAAATGTTGTAACTCCACAGAATACACTCCCCCGAAGCAGACGTAAATGATGTTTTTGTATCCACCCTGCTCCCTATGCCAGCTGGACAGGCCATTGAGCTGCGGTTACAATCCTCTGCATTGGGTACGGCTCCGACCCAGACTGGTTCACTTTATCTAGTGTGGGGCTCCATGTGGGAGGCAAAGTTACAAACTCTTCAGAAATACTATGTACGAGGGATGGTGACAATAATAAGATCATTAAACGGAGAGAGGGAGGTTGCTGGTGACTTAGATAACGGCCTTCAGACCTCCAAACGGTAAATGACGGATGTTAGGCCACGAAACCTTTCTCTGGATTTGAGCCCAAAAACATTGTCAGGTTCCTAAAACAACAGGGAAGACTCATCATCAGGACCGGTAACCTTACGTCAATGCTGCTCGAGAACAAACACACAGACAGAACAACGTGCAGTGTGGGGCTGGGGACCCAAAGAAGCCAAGAAGCCGAGGCTCCAATTTCATTTCCAGTTTCCAAAATATTCCCCGGTTTGGATGTGGGGAGAAAGAAAGAAAGGTCCCGCGAGGCCACATGCAGAGGAAGGGCTGTCGGCGCAGGCTGACTAACATTCGGCTTCCTGCTTTTTATTTGATTTCAGTCTGAAAAACACAGATACAAGAATGGCTGGTGCGCAGGCCAGCCCAGGCCAGCACATGAGGCTTTGAAATCATCTGTCATTTCCGTCCCATCCCGTGGTGATCACCAGGGCTGTTGTCCAGAGGAAGGAAAAAGACCTGGGGATGGGTGTCCTGGAGATGGGTGTCCCCAGTCCCGCAGCCACCCGGGGGCCCTGCCCAGGAGAGCGCTGTCCCTGGCTGGTCTGCTACAAGCAATCAACTGCCATTGATTTCCTCCTCTGCGGCCGGCCTGGGCAAGCTGCTTCCTCACCGGCCAGAGCTGGTGCAAGGCTGGGATAAGGAGGCGATAGCGGTGATGGGGCCACATGCTCAGCCCAGGCCTTCTGAGTGTTTTCCTTCTAGAGAATAGGAGGCTGTTGCTTCTCCTTTCTTTCCCATTCTTGTCCGTTCACGTGTCGTTCCCGGGTCCTAATAACCATAGATTTCATTTTCCACCCACCCACACTCCTTGCTCCTCCCCAGGCGGTGGTCTGGAGAGAACTCATAAATGTCATTGGTCACAAAGCCGCTCTCCATGCTGGCCAGGGTGACGAACCCGCTCTCGGACGGGTTCACAGCCCTGTGGTCGGAGCCACAGGACATGTCCTCGGGAGTGGCTTCTCCCGAGCACCCTCGGAATGAAATGTTCTTCAGGTCCGGCCGGGTCTCGGCCAAATCGGCTTCGCTTTGTTTCCGGATGACGCTGTAAACCTCCAGGTCCGGGCTGTGTCCGGGGCCGGGCGAGGGCCAGATGGTGCGCGGCTCCTTCCCGCTGGGGTCTGGCTGCTCCCGTGTCCTAGGAGAGAAGACAGGGCTGAGCTTTCAGACGCGGGGACTGCGACCATCCCTGGGCCCGACCATCCCTGTGCCCCCTGGCCGGGCAGGAGGCCATCCTGGGCAGACACAGCTGTGCTTCTCACCTGCCTGACTCCACAGTCAGGCATCTGCGGGGCGAGGGGGAGCAAAACAGGGGCGTGTTGCTGGGCTCAAAGCGACTGTAAATCTACCACTCACTGCTGCCGGAGCATGGAACAGAGGTGTCTGTCCTGGGACCTTCAGAGCCCCCAAAGGGTCCATGATAGAATGGGATGGGGAGAGATTTCACTTAAAAAAAAACCCTCTTCTCTAAGTGAAAAAGGCCAGTCTTTCAATTCTAAGTGTAGGAAAATAAACAAGAATAGAATTAGTAAATCTCTGACTTGATCAACAAGAGAAATCATAGATATTTTTGTGATTTCATGATTTTATAACATCACAGTAATAATAGATGCCTTAAAATAACTTCAAAATGATAATAATTACACCCATCACTAAATAAAGAAGCATCAATCAAGGAGCACATGTATTACTGTATCACATTCCTTTGGGGAAATACTTTGCTAAACTATATATTTGTATAATCGCTTCCCTTGCATTCAATGCATTTTATTTTATGCAGTCAAAAATATTTTTCCAGGAAGGAATCGCTAGGCTTCACCAGACCAGATGAGGTGCTAAATAGGCAGAGAAAGGAAGAGAAATCAAGAACCAATCGCAGAGTAAGCAGCCGTAAAACACAATTGTAATTTTTTTTAAACTGAATTCAATTTTTAGATGAAAAGGAATTAACTAGTAACAATGAGCACAGTAATAAGAGCGAACATTTTTGAGTGCTTACTATATGCCCATTCTGCCTGTACTAACTGCTTTGATGCTAATAATTCTCTAAGGAAGTCGTTATTAAATGCAGCAGGTTCTATTCTTACTCATTCATCTTAAATTGGTCATCAAAGGGCGTCACATCTGAAACTGGACCTTCGTTTTCCTGTTGTAGAGTGGGCACACCAACCTTCTCCTCTGTGTACCAGGACAATGGGGGGAAAGGTAGCTGGGAAGCCATGGGCATCTCAAAAGTGTGGAACATGATCCATCAGTGGAGTGGCCCTAGGCCAGCGATGGCGAACCTATGACACGCGTGTCAAAGGTGACACACGAACTCATTTTTTTGGTTGATTTTTCTTTGTTAAATGGCATTTAAATATATAAAATAAATATCAAAAATATGTCTTTTTTTACTATGGTTGCAAATATCAAAAAATTTCTGTATGTGACACGGCACCAGAGTTAAGTTAGGGTTTTTCAAAATGCTGACACGCCGAGCTCAAAAGGTTCGCCATCACTGCGCTAGGCTATTAGTGCGGTGTTTTGTAGCAGTCTACAATTGCTATTCAGTGGAAAGAAAAGCCAATTAAAAGTATTTGGCTATTTCATTTTGAATAGAGTGATTCAGTTTCAGATGTTTGCCAGAATGTTCTGAAAGAGATGTTTTCCATGTGTCTCACTATTCACCCTTCCACTCACTCAACAAACACTTTGGAGTGAGAGCGTGAGTTTCTGAGAGCACTTGGCTGAGTGGATGCAGAATAACACAGTTTCACCCCTCAAGCCATTTAAAAAAAAAAGAGAAAGAATGCAAGATCACTCTCAACCACAGCTAAGCACACATGCTTGGTACTTCAGAACGCCTAGAGTATGGCAGAGAATTTACTCTCAAAACTGCAGTGGTGTTTCTCTTGTCACTGCCATGGCTTTTAGTTAAATAAATAGGGCAATGTCCAAACCTGAGAGTTCAGAAGACAAAAGTTTGCATGACCAAGGTTTTACTTGCCTCCGCCTCCAGATCCAAACCCAGCAGACAACTGTGGTGACCAGCAGGAGGAGGAAGAGGGGGATGCCGGGCACTAGGAGGTAGACAAGGTTCCAGGCAGCTTCTGAAAAGAAAAATGCACGGTATCCGCATTAATGATGTTGTTCTGTGCTTCGAAACAGGCTTTAAAAGGCATAATCCACATAATCGACACAGAGTATTCCAAAGAGCATCTCCTTTCAAAAAGTGAGTCTTTTCTCCCTGTCCAATTATTCTAGGTAACAGAGAAGTTTAAAGTCTGGGTCTCATACAATAGCAGAAGGGCAGTTTGGGTAATTACATTTTTTTTCCAGTTGAAAGATATTCTCTCTTCTTGTCCTTCCTCTCCCTTAATGAAGAAGGGGCTGTTAGGCGGTGTGGATGTTCCCCAGGCGGGGCGAGGGAAAGGGAGGAAGGAGAGACAGTCACAGGAAGCACGCGATTCAGACTGCAGACGCTTCCCAACTTTTCTATGACTAACTGGATCCAGTTGGGCCCATGAGCAGTGACTTCTTCTGTCCTTTAAGTCTCAGAACCAGAGAATTTTCTTTCAAGGGGCTTTGGGAGGATCAAGGATTGGGGACTGACCCCTTCCCTAGTCCGACTGGTTCAAGATTCCCATCCATCCAGAGGCTGCTGCTTTGTTTTTCCACAGAATCTGTTACACACACACACACACACACACACACACACACACACACACACGACCACTTTAAATACCACCTTAATAACAAAGAGCAATAAAAATGCCACCCATCTTTGCATAGTACTGTGTACTTTTACCCAACACTTCCTTGTATTATCTGTTGTAGAATAACACACTTGATTGGCCTTTGTCCCTGGTTCCTGGGAGGAAGGGGCTCCAAAACTTTGGAATTTCTCAGGTAATAGGAGTGATTGTTATTCACAAGGCCCTCAGACCATATCAGAGTTGATGCTGACAGAGATGTCTCACAATGGGGCTGGTGGGAAGGCAGTGGAGCCTGGAGATTGAGCTCAATGACATGGCCAATGACCACATCAGTTATACTAATGTCATGACACCTCAGTAACACTTCTCACACCAAAGCTCAGTGGAGCTTCCTGGTCGGTGAACACACTGATGTGTCAGGAGCATGAGAAGGCATCCAGACTCTACAGAGAGAGGGACAGGCGCTCCCCGTGTGGGACCTCTCTAGACCTCACCTGCTGTGTTTTTCATTTGGCTGGTCCTGATTTGTATCCTTTATAATAACATGTAGTCATAAGTATAGCATTTTCCTGAGTTCTATGAGTTGTCCCACCAAATTAATGAACCTGAGGGAGTGGTGGGCACCCCCTGGATTTATAGCCAGTTGGATAGATTTGCAGGTGGCCTGGGGATCCCAGAACTTGTGGCTGATGTCTGAAGGGAAGGCAGTCTTGTTGGGGCCTGAGACCTTAACCTGTAGGGTTGTGCTAACTTGGAGGACTAGAGTCGGAACTTAACCACCATATCACAATATCCTGTTTTATTTTATGGACACCGTTTCTCAGGTAGTGAGGAAAACGTTATTACTTCCATTATGGAAATGATTAAACTGAAGCACAGAGAACTTGTGGTTTTTTTAAAGTTGCCCAGCGACAAAAAAACCCAAATTTCCCTCTTAAAATTCAAGGTGGAGCCCCCGTCTGGTAGCTCAGTTGGTTGGAGCATTGTCCCACACACCAAAAAAGGTGGAGGTTCGATTC
The DNA here is from genome assembly GCF_014108235.1 of Myotis myotis. Taxonomy (NCBI): domain Eukaryota; kingdom Metazoa; phylum Chordata; class Mammalia; order Chiroptera; family Vespertilionidae; genus Myotis; species Myotis myotis. The sequence goes on along the minus strand of NW_023416314.1, from coordinate 14,924,161 downwards.
CCAGTCAGGGCACATGCCTAGGTTTCTGGTCAATTCCCAGTTGGGGCAAGTACGTAAGGCAACCAATCAATGTTTCTCTTTCACATCAATGTCTCTCTCTCTCTCTCTCAAATCCATCAACTAATCCTGGGGTGGGGATAACAAAACAATAACAACTCAAAGTGGAGTCCAGGTTGAAAGTCCATTAGCACGCCAACTCATCACCCCATTTCCTTTTATCTTTTATGATTTAACTTTTAAACGGTTTTTGTCCATTTCCTTTATTTGTTTCACAATTAATATTCATCATGGATACTATGCAGCATGGTCTGCGACTCTCTGCTCTTATTTCCCTACATCCATTCTGTCAGTTTCTGCCCCATCACCCGCCCCAGGACTTCTGGGTGGTTCCCAAGGCTCCATCTTCATGCGGATTTTTCCTCCCCTGCAGCCTAATTTCCCCTATTGTCTTAGGACAGCTCCATCAGCATAGTTCACTGATGAAAGCTAACATTTGATGCAGTTTTTGCAAAGTCACAAATGCCCTGTCTAGTTCCATTGTTAGGTAGCTATGGGATGGAAAAAAGTAAGAAATGTAACTGTGGGTAATGTGTGATCAAGGGAGTCCCGTTATCTATTTTTCCCAGGAGAGTTCTGCATATACCTTTGTTTTCTTTAAATGTTTCTTTGACATCTTCTTTCTCTGTGTTTTCTGGAGGTATGGGTGTGGCTGGATTTGTCCTTTCACCTGGAAACAGACACATGAACTTGAGAACCTGGAGAAAGGCATCGAAACACAGATATTCTCTGAAATCCTACCAGGTTCAAGGTGGAGTGCCAAAAGGCAGTAGCAGTTTGACCATTGCCATTTATAGACACAGAACAAGGGTAGACTTTGCTGGGATAGAGGTTTAATTGTCTTTTTCTTTCTGGTGAGACTCTTGCTCCAAGAATCACGTACTGCAACAACCAGCTGGTGGTTGGCATCAAGGCACATACTGTACGCAGGTGCTAAGGGGAATAGTCAATGACTTATTTCTAGGGCCAAACATGATCAGTTTGGCCCACTTGTTTAAACAGATGAGCTATTCCTTTCATATTGTCAATCATGACAAGTGACATCTCAAACTGAATTTTCAACGGTTCCTTTTCAGCTTTGAGAGAAACAGACAACGTTAGAGAGCGAGACTCTCCATGACACGCCATGGCTGGATATGGCATATACCTGTTTAAATGTTCTGGGTTAGCAATCATCTTTCTGTTGAACAATCTGGACTAAAGATCATATGGTTCTAAACCTATGAAGAAGGGCTGTGAAATAGCCCAAATTAGCCCAAACCTCAAAAGACAGGCTTACCTCCCAGCCCCGTAGAAGGAACTGTTGGTTCCTCTGTAGCAGAAAGAAACAAAAACGAAAATAATAACTAAATTTCCATGCTGCCTTAATGAAATTGGCCAGTTCATGGCATCCAGTTGTTTGCTCATTCAGTCACCAACAAACCATCTTCGTTCTGAAGTTAGTCAACTTGTGCACGAAGACTAGCCCTCCCCCAGCTTTGCTTGTGCACTTTTTTTTCTTTTTTAAAAAGTATTTTGAAATTTTTAAATATGAGGATTACCAAATATACACAAAAATAGAAAGACTGGTATAATGAACCTCTATGTACCACTGTTAGCTGCAATTCTTATCAACATGTGGCTAATCTAGTTTCAGCAGTAATCCTTCCCCACTACACTCAGGCCTGGGTTATTTTAAAGCAATCCAAGTCGTCTTAACAATTCCTATTGGGATGCTTTAGAAAGCAACAGACAATGATCTCCACACAGTGGAACTAGTTGGGGGGCTAAGTAGTCTACTGGCCGGGAGCCCCTAGGTAGAGGCTGGTGGTCTAGAACTGAGTCATTTTACATATTTCAAAGAACCTCAGGAAAGTCAGGTTGCACAGACAACTTATAGCAAATGTGTGTGCTCTCTTCTGGCAGTCACTCTCTGATGCCAACCCGATGGTCTGGGGCTCATGGGGATGGGGTCCTCAAGGGCAAGATTTTAGAATTCACAGTCCTAAGGCCAGGATGTCAAAGTGATTCAGAGAGAAAACTTTTAATCATCTTCTCATCAGTTCAGGAATTTATAGAGATGACTCAAATCCATTAATTTATTAAAAAAACATTTATACAGTGCATGTCATCTGACAGAAATATCATCATGTTCTAAGTGTTTTCTAAGACAAACAATTTATCCTGAAAACAGCCTCATGAGGTAGGTGCTATTATTACTCTGATTTTGTACATGAGGAAGCCAAGGTACAGGGAGATTATATAACTTGACCAAATCCCTCAGCTATTAAGTAATAGCTGAACTGGAATTTGAAACAATAAATTCAAATAAAAATTAAAATCATAAGGAGACAAACTGTGCTAGGTAATGGAGATAAAATAGCAAATGAGAAATAGTCCCATCCTTGGAAATATAGGACAATATTAATAGATATTGATACATAAAAATAAATGTTTTAATATTAATAAATATTTTTTAAAATTTTGTAACGTTACATTATAATACAAAGTATACTCAATAACGTTACATGATTTACTCATTTTCCTGTCTTTCTGTGGTGTAATCCACTGTGCAAACCTGCAGCAGTCAGCATAGTTACGCAGCATTTGCGCCAGTCCTGCAGTGTGTCTGCAATGCATCGCCTGTGACGAATTGTCTCTGATTGTCACTGAACCTGCCCATGCCTTTAGCATACCCGGAAGTAATCAAGTGTGCAGATCCGGCTAGTATGCGCCCTGCTCTATGTGGTCATGTTGTCAAATGCAGTTTGGGATGTTATTCAATCAGTCCCTTGCCACGCTGGCATAATGAGTGGTGTGCCATCCTGTTGGAACCACACTGGATGAACTTTCCCTAATCCACCAAGTGCAGGGATTAATTGGTCAAACGTGGATATTTCCGGACCTCATGCCAAACATGTAGGGAGGGAGCCAAACTTGTAAATAGGCTGTTAAAATAATGGGTGTGTGAGGAGCTATGATCCTCATGGGAGGATCACCTAACCTAGTTTGAGGGGCCCTGGAAGGTTCCCAGAGGAAATTATCATTTTTTAAAATTTATTATTTTGAAGTAGTTTCCGATTTATAAAAATTTGCAAGAATAGTACAAATAATTTTCATATATTCTCCACCCAAATGTTATAATTTTATCATATTTCATTTATTTACTTATTCTCTTTAATCTCTCCTCTCTCTCTCTCTCTCTCTCTCTCTCTCTCTCTCTCTCTCATTGCTCTGGAAGGTGACCTGCTCAGACAGCCTCCAGCTTTGCGATCACCTGCCTAAGACAACGCTGCATGGGACTTAGGGAAACAGGTCCTGGGAAACATAATTCACTTGAGAGGGTGGAAAGAAAGAAAAGAAACCTTTTAGCAGAAAAGCATAGTCCGATTCAAACAATTAAAGGATGATAGGATTACTTAGTAACCAACTAGAACTAAGTCATTCTCCTATCGGGAAAGGGTGCAGAACGGGAGCCAAGCAGTTGGCTTCATGGAGGTGAGAAACTTGAGGGACAGATCAGAACTCACTTCAAGTTTAGACCCAAGCCAGTCATAATGGAGGAGTGTGGGAAACTCCAGCACAATGAGACTACAGACCTAGGAGCAAACGCCCGTTGCACTTGCAAGGTACATATAGAGGGTGGTCTGGGAGTTCGAGCTCATCAGTGTGTCTACTCTTTGCCCCAAACCAGAGAAACTGGTGTATTTTATCATCTACCGCCTCAGGTCACAATTCTGTTTCCTTAAAGCCCCAGAAAATAATCTCACATGGCTGTTAGAAGACTTGTAGGAACAATGGCCAGTTTCTTTTCATATTTCTTCTTTATTCCAAGCTCCTACAGCCAACATCACATGTGGAAAGAATCAGAATTTGTAATTGTCCACTTAGAGAACTTTTTTTTCCCGGAGTTCTCATAATTCTTGCTTTATTATACATAAATTAGACCCTTTCTTTGCTTCATCCCTCTCTTAGCATCTGATACCCCTCTCCTTTGCTAGTGCTATTCCTCAAGGAGGAAGGCTCTCTACGTGTCCCTTTCCAAGGATTCCCAATGTTGCACATTGCTGGCATGTGCAACACACTTTCTTGGAGACCACATAATAAATTCTTGGAACCAGCAAGCTGCTCATGAAATGAGAGAGAAAGTGAGAGATTCAGCCACCTAACGTGGGAGAGGATCATTACCATCGGAGTATTTGCAAATGAAATTGTTCTTCATGTTGCATCGGTCGTCATTCCACTGGAACATATAGGGGCCCCCGATGCCGGTGGGTGCAGATGGCTGATGGTACATGACTACGCAGACCTCGCTGCCACAGGAAGGCTCATCCACATACCAGTTCCTGTAGGAAAGGGGTCAACAGTGGAGGCAATTGGAGAAGGATACCAGCAGCCTTCAAAGCCTTTGTTTGTCCATCAAATCCTACTGAGCCACAAACTTAAGACTCTGCTTCAAGAACACGATATAGAAAAAGGGAGGAATTGAAGTACCGCCAGGCTTTCTAATATGGACAGCACAATCAATCATCTGACATTTGCCACAACCTTTTTGCAGGAAGGAAGGAATATATTACCATATGATTTCTGCGAAGTAATTATGGGGAAAAAAAACAGCTAGCAGCGCATTCTGAACAATCTTATTTATTGCTTGCTTTTCGATAACTGGGTTTGTTTTTCTTCTTTTGTAAGTCAGATGTGCTGAGAAGAGGCATGACTCATCTCATGTCCTCCTCCCATCTCCTCACACTTTTTAATTGGCCATAACTGACTTTTCCAGCCCTGAGAAGACTTTCCAGAATATAGAGGCTGTCAAAGCAGGTGAGGGGGTGGGGACAAGAGCAGAGGGCCCACATAGTCTCCAGCTTTTTCCTGCTCCTCAGGCTGATGAGCCCCTTGGTTGGCCTTCACTGCTACATTTCTTGTCTTGGTCTCCCTGGCTCCTGGGTAGGATGCATTAGCAGCCTCAGCGTCACTATCCAGTGCTACTTGGAATTAAACGGCACTGCCACCCAGCTGGATACGTGGGTGCCAGGTTTTGGATTTCACAAAGCGTCGAAGTGCTCTGAGCACCCACTCCATGCACTGGCCATGGGCTGGCTCTAGTCTACCAGATTACGCACCTGAGCTGTTCCCTTCCAGCACTCAGAGCTTGCCCTGATGCTCAGAGTATTACTGGGCCCTGCAGCTCTGCCTACTCTCATCAGAGCCTTTCCTTAGGAAACAGCTATGAGTCAGGTCGCCTCATAGCACCCCATTATGGCTCTGCTCAGTGTTGTATTCCCTCCACCAAAAGGAAGACCCTTTGCTGCACCCACTGGGTTTTATGTGCCTGGACAATAGCTGGCATTGCAATACCACTGGATACTATGCCTGGATCCTCTGCTCCTCATTAGTTACCTCCAGGCCATTTTCCAACTCCATAGGTGGGCCTCTTACACTGACTTGCCATTGGTCTTATGGCTTTCCACTGGCCTTATGGCTTTATGTTATTTCATCTCACAGGTGATAGACTAGATGGAATGTTACATCTTGCACCTGGTTTCAAGCTGAGCACTCTTTGATAGGAGAGGCTAGGTTCCAAGGAGGAAGGACCCTGCAACACCATGGCAGGTACAAGTGGTGATAATCTCCTCTGTTCTCCCAAAGGGGCCTACAGCCATTTACTCAAGTAGCCATGCAGTGGGAGAAGAGGAAACCCAACTATTATAGAGCCTGCTGGACACAAGGTGCAAGTCGACATTGATGCCCAAAGACTTGAAGTGACACCAAGGCTGCCCATTAGAGTGGGTGCATACTGAGGTCAGGTATCAAGTGAAATTCTGGCCCAGGACCAGCTCACAGTGGGACCCATCCAGTGCTCATTTTTGAGTCCCCAAATATACAAATTGAAAGCCTATAGGCTTTCATAGCAGAGAAGGTCAAGTGGAAGCCTCTGAAACTGCACTTTCCCCAACCCTCTTCAAGATAGTAAGTAAACACAGTATCTTATCCAGGAGAAGATGACAGAAAGTAGTGGCATCCCTAAAGACTTAGAGACTGCAAGGGTGGTATTCCCCATCACATCTCTGTGTAATTCATTAGTCTGCAACAAAGCAGGCAGGTCCTGAAGAAGACTGGAGTAGTGTAAACTGAACCAAGTGGAAGCCTCAATTGCAGCTGCTTTCCCGTATGTGGTATCTTTGTTACAGCAGGCTAACATGCCCTTGGTACCTAGTATGCAGATCTGGTGAACACATTTTTTTTTCATCTTTATCAGGGAAAGAATCAGAAACAGTTTGTATTTCTTTGGAATAGACAACAGTATACACTCTAGTCTTCCCTTAGGACGACACTAATTTTCCTGCCCTCTGTCCTAATATGGCATGAAGAGACCTGAGCAGCCCAGACATCTTGCAGAAAATCATGCTAGTCCATTACGTTGCTGACATGCTGAGTGAAGCAGATGAACAAGAAACAGCTAGTAAATGGAGGCTTAGTAAGATTCATGTGCTCCATGGGTTGGAGCTAAACCTTATGACGATTCAGGGACCTGCCACTTCATGAAAATGTATAGGTGTCTAGTGATCTAGGGAATGCCAGAACATCCCTTTCAAATGAAAGGATTTAAAGCAGTAATTTGAAGCATTTTGCAATAACTTGAAGAAGGAACCATGGCATTAGTAGGTCTCTTTGGGTTCTAGAAGCATATTTCATACCTGGAAATACAGCTCTGGCCCGAAAACCAGCTGACGCAAAAGACAGCTGGCTTTGAGTGGGATTTATAGCCGAAAAGGACCCTGAAGCAGGTCTAGGCTGTGGTGCAAAGAGACTTACCACTTGGGCCATATGATCAAGTAGACCCTATTATTAGAGGTATCAATGGTGGGAAAAATAATGCCATGTAGAATTTGTGACAAGCCCCAATGAGAGAATCACAAGGCAAACCCCTAGGATTCTGTAGCAAGGCCTTGTCATCTATAGCTGAGAAAGAACCACCTGGCTTGCTACTATAAAAAGAGCACCAAGAGATCATTCAATCCAACTTGCCCATCATGAGTGAAGCGCTGTCAGACACACATAGTCACAGGCCAGGCAGGCCTAGAAGCAATCCATTATAGATGGAAGATATATATGACTGAAGGGCATTGTATGAGTAGGGCAAAGAGCACTGTATGAATAGGCAGAGCAGACTGCCATGACATCTACCACTGTTGTACTAGTGTCTCTTTCTCAGCTTACACCTATGGCTGTAGAAGGGAATCCCTTGCGTCAACTAGCTGATAGAGGCAGCCTGAGCTTGGTTTGTGGATAAGTCAGCCAAATATGGCATACAGCTCCAAATGGATAACAGCTGCACTACAGCCCCACTCAGAGGTGGTCTTGAAAGGTCAAGTGTTAAGGGGACATCCTCCCAATGTCCAGAGTTTTGTTGGTAGTTAGTGGAGGTTAGAAGAGAGAAGGACTCAGGGGTAGGGCAGAGAGCTTGGCCAGCTGATCAGGGGTAAAAGCTTTCTAAAAGGAGAAAGAGTGGAAGATTGGGGACAAGGAGCTATTGGATAGAGTGTTATGACTAGACATATGGGAATAGGCATGAAGTATGAGACTCTTTTATATGTTAAAGCCCACCAGAAAGTATCTAGCATGGAAGAGACCCTTAACAACGAGGGATACAAAATGACTTGGCCAGTTGACGTCAGCTAGTCTGTTGTCAGCTGCCCCAGTGCTGGTGCAATAGCTACACACTAGAGTAGCCATGGTGGCAGGGATGGAAATTGCATGGGCTCAACAGTATCGGTCCACACTCCCCAAGGACTACCTAACCTGCCAGCAATAGAGACCAATGCTAAGTCCCTGAAAGGGTACCTACCCTAGGAGACCAGCAAGTTGACTACAATGGACTCCTTCCAGTGACTCATTTTGACAGGAATAGACACACAGCCTGGGTGTGGGTTTGCCTTTCCTGCCCCAGGGCCTTAGTCAGCATCACTATCCAAAGGGTTACACACACAGTATTTGATCTACCAGCACCGTACCCCAAGTAACATCTCATCAGACCACAGGATCTACTTTATAGCAAAGGAGTGGGAGTAGGAACCTGGCCATGGGATTTGCTAATCACCTCATATATTCACTATCCTGAAGCTGCCAGCTTGACAGAGTTATGGAAGAGCCATTGAAAACAAAGCTTGAAGCACTAGCTTAGAGGCAATACTTTGTGAGAACAGGGCATCATCCTCCAAGATGCAGTGTACACTTTGAATCAATGACCTTTGTATCGTCCTGTGTCTCCAAGAGTAAGACTACATAGGCCTGGGAGCCTAAGGATGGAAGCAGAAGAAGTCCTGATTACTATCACTGGTAGTGGCCCAGTTGGAGAATCTGTACCTATTGTCTCTGCAATGCTGGGCTTTCTGAGTTTAAAGGTCCTGGGACCCAAAGGGTACCCATTAGAAGATGCAGCAAAAGCCTTATTGAACTATGAGCTTTGGCTGCCACCTGGGCACTCTGGGGTCCCTGTGTGCAGGGACCAGCAGGTAAGAAGAAGACTATTATCTTGGCAAGAGTTAACTCACCCTAATCATGGGGAGGAAGTACTTCTGCTATTCCACATTATGAACAGAGAGAAATATGTACGGCACCCAGATTGTCTATTTGGATACCTGTCAGTACTCATATGCCTAATTTTGATGGTAAATGGAAAAGTGCAAGGTGACTAGGGCCTCCTAGTCCCTGAGCAGAGGGGCAGGGAATCTGGACTGGATAGCAGAGGAGGGAGATGCAGTGGTGAGAAGTGCAGTTCATCCTATTAACCTTCCCTTTTAAGTTTCTCCCAGGAAGAGAAGCCCATGAGGATCCCAAAGGAGGTACTCCTAGAACTAAGATCAGTGGTTCTCAACCTTCTAATGCCTCAACCCTTTAATACAGTTCCTCATGTTGTGGTGACCCCCAACCATAAAATTATTTTCGTTGCTACTTCATAACTGTAATTTTGCTACTGTCAACAATATGTGTTTATATATAAACAATATGTAATTATATATGTGTTTTCCGATGGTCTTAGGCGACCCCTGTGAAAGGGTCGTTCGACCTCCAAAGGGGTCGAGACCCACAGGTTGAGAACTGCTGTCTTAGATGAAGATGTGGGTCTGATCAGCATAATGGGTAGACTTTGATAGATGCTGACATGCTGTCTTAAATGTAATGGGTAAAGAAGATATATTTTAACTTTCATTCTTTTTATTGATAATGAGTTTAAACTTTTTTTTATCATGTGATTGTTTACCAGTTAGATTTTGTATTTCCTGAAATGTTTGCTTAGGTCCTTCGCCTCTTTATCTTTTGAGGTTTTATTAACTTACTAGAGGCCCAGTGCACAAAATTCGTGCACTGGAGGGGGGTGTCCCTCAGCCCAGCCTGCACCCTCTCACCATCTGAGACCGCTGCCTCCTAAATGCTCGCCTGCCTGCTTGTCTGATCACCCCTAACCACTTGCCTGCCTGTCTGATCACCCCTAACCACTCGCCTGCCTGCCTGATCACCCCTAAACACTCTGCCTGCTTGCCTGATCACCCCTAACTGCTCGCTTGCCTGCCTGATCACCTCTAACTGCCTCTGCCTCGACCCCACCACCGTGGCTTCTTTGGGAAGGATGTATGGAATGACGTCTGGAAGGTTGTTCAACTGTCCGGTCTAAGTAGCATATTATGCTTTTATTATTATAAATGTAAACTTTCAGTGTTTTATTGACTTTTATATAAACTCATAAAAATATACTCTTTGTTAAATTTTCTACAATTTTTTCCAGTCTTATGTCTGCCTTTTAATTTGATATTTTTTTATGTTTGTCCATGTCACTGCATTTCTTGGGGTGGGGGTGGAGGCGATGGCAACACCATGGTGCCAGGGGAGGGCATGGGTTTAGGAAGGTTCTATAAACTGTAGGCTCCCTTCAGCCCTCTCTTGTCCAATCCATAGAATTAGATCTTGTCTCTGATTTCTTGCCCATCATTATGATTCCCTGTGATCTGGAGATCTACCTTCAGTCTTAGCCCCATAGACCTTCCATCTCTCACTGGAGTTCTAGTCTGAAAAGCCAGGTAGCCAGAATGATTGACTGGAAGCATTGCATGCCATTGGAACAACGCTTTGGGGCCACACCCTTCAGAAGAGAGTTCTTTGGATAAGAGCTGGGCCCAGATCAAGGCTGACTCGCCACCTTCACTACACTGCTTTAGTCAACACTACTCCGCTGCCGTCTCTTCACAGCTGTTGTCTGGATCGGCCTCCTCCTCCTTCTCACTCACCTGGCACCATGGGTCTAACCTGCTTCCTTTTGGAATTATGTCAAGTGGGTTAGCCACCTTGGGTTCCACATTTACCTGAATGTTGATATGCTGCCATCCATCCAAGTGTAAAGGTCCTGGCAGGCTGTGCTGTTGCTTTGCTTCTCCTCACGCCTCCGGAGCCCAATCCAGAAATCGCCATCAGACGCCAGGAGGTTTTCAATGAACTTTTCTATCAGCCTCTGTTCATCTTCAGACTCAATGCTGACTAGCTGGCCCCCATCCCTCCGGCAGGCTGCTCTGGCTTCCTCAAAGTTCAGTCTTCGAGAAGCATCATGGAAGTAAAGGACTTTATAACAAGGTCTCTGTGTTCCTCCCCGGCAGACTGGCTGACCTAGAAAAAAAAAAATTCCAACCATGTCAGTGAACCCAAAGTACACTAGAGCAGGGACTTGGAGGCATGCGAATGAAGCTGTCCCTAGGGCAGGCTTTCTGATGACTCATCAGTGGACTGTTGTAAGATCAGTTAGGGTTCTGAGAAAAGTTAACAGCCTGCCCGCAGGAGATGTGGTGACTTAGACTCTATCACGTAGGGACTCCATGCTTTGTTTGTCCCATCGCAGCTTCCTGGACAGCAGATTTTTGGCTTTCCTCTAAAGAGAGGCAGATGAAAGCGTATGGTGTCACGTAAAGGCACACAAATCACTTTCATGCTATTAGGGAGTCTCAGGGGACAATGTGGCTTTTTTATATTTTTTATTTTTATTTTTTCTTACTTCTTTAGTGTGGCTTTAAGTGAGTTATCTGTTTGGTGCTTCCTTCAGGGAAGAGAGGCATGCTGAAATTGGGTGTGGACTTCTCTACCCTGGAGCCCCCTGCCCATGTGGCAGGACTCAGAATTCACCCATTCTGTGCGCCGTTCTGCTACTGATCTTGCCTAAGCTCAACTAAGGTTAACTGAACTCTCACTATGTGCCATGAACTATGCCAAGGTTTTGGGTTTTTTTACATTTACATACATCATTTATCTCATTGAACTCCCATAGTAAGTCCCTGATGTAGATATTGCTTATGCCCATCTTACAGATGAGAAAACCGAGGCTTAGAGAAAGTAAAGAATTTGGCTAAGGCCACATAGCTATCAGCAGCATTGCCTAAGTCAGAGCCCTAATTATAAAGTCATGCCAGTAACCAGCGAACTGTATTACCCACTCCCCATCCCACAGTCAGGCGTGTTCCAACTGACTGACAGCTGAAGGGCAGAAGACCATCTGAGACAAGTAGATGGGATTCTACTGAGGAGCAAATAACAAATTGTTCACCAGTACACATCGCTCTAGCTTGGGTCCCGGTGCCTGGAGCCTTACTACCCCTGAAGCATGAGCCTCATTACTCCTCTGTTTAATCATCATGTACTGAGTGTACTAGTTATGCCTAGCACTGTGGTAAGTGCTGGGAATATGGAAACAGATGCCAGGTCCCAGCCCACGGGAGCAGACAGCATCTGTTTCTGGATCCAGAGTACAAGGGGAATCCCTTTCAGTGAAGAGCCAGATACTGGGCTGTGGGTGTGACTTGTTGCATAAAGCCAGGGGTAACGGATTTTGGTTTGCAAGCCTCTTCCCAGCCCTCATGGAATGCTCTCACTTTCCTAACTTATTCTGCAGCTGTGCTGGGAGCCAGACAGCCTTCATTATCCTCCATCATAAGCATACAGTGCTAACGGGACCAGCGCACATACGGACAAATCCAGAAGGCTGTGATTTCTTATTTCCTGTTTCTTCTTTCATTGCTTTGGTAGAGAAAGTCTCAATAAGCAGCCAGTTATGAAGAGTTTTGTACCTTCTTTCTTTAGGTGTCATTCTGCTATTGCTAAATAAACCCTAATAGGACTGGTCCTCCAGAGAAATAGGAGGCCTCAAAAGTGGTATTTCACCGAAAAGGTATTCCAGAGAAACTGGGATCACTGGCCGGAGAGACTGTGGCTGGGCTGCTGCCTGGGAGAAGACTGGGCCCAGCTCTGCTTCAAGGAGTCCTTAGAGGTGGCTCCAAATGAGCAAAAGACAAATGCATGAGCCCTAGGCCCCCCACTCCACCCTCCGCTCCCCAGCTGGTCATCAGCAAAACAGAAGTTGGAGTTGATTTACTGGTAGTGCCCGCTGAACACTGTTGGATGATCAAGGGAAAAGGTAACACCCTGAAGAAGTTCCCCATGTGGTCCAGCCAGGCCACACCTCCCAAGTCAGCAGGTGAGTGGCCCCAGGGCCAGAGCTGGCAGGAGGCCCAGGGCGCGTCTGGCTCCCTGGCCTCAGGAAGTGTCCGGCTCTTCTCTTTTGCAGGAAGGGGAAGGGGGGACGGCCGTCTGTTCCCCTTGGCTGATGACAGAGCCAAGCAGCCCAATTCAGTTCACCCTCCCCTTGGCCGCTCCGCACCCAATCTCGCCCGGAAACCAACTTTAGATGTTTTCAATCAGCTGTGCAAGCAGGAAACCAACTTTAGGATTTTTTCAATCAGCGGTGCCAGCAGGATAAAGGGGTGCGGGTTCCATTCGCCTCTGTCCCTCTGGGGCCATGCGGTCGCCTGCGAGGCGGCCTGAGAAAGACAGGAGCGCGGGCCTTCTACCCCCACATGCAGAACGAATGCAAGAGGCAAGAAACCCAAGCACTGTACCTCCTCTGAGGTCCACGTCCGAGGCTGCAGACACGGGGGAGGAAGGAAGCAGAGAGTCACTCCTCAGAGTCAGGCGGGACTTGTCCCGAGCACACTAGGCTTCTTTCCGATCTCCAAGCGCGTATTCCGAGCGCTGGACTCAGCCATCCCGCCCCCTCCCCGCAAAAGACCAGGAGTAACTGGCTAGGTTCCCGGGGCACAGCCGATCCGGAACCCCTACTATACCCGCCCTCTCCTATCAGACCTTCCCAGGGGGGCAGGACCGGGAGTCTGCGAGCCCGATCTGCGTGGGGGTCCCGGGCCTGTGCCTGCCGGGCCAACTGGGCCCACTGTCCCACCAGCCCACGTTCCCGCATTCCGCGAGCTGGGCTGGGGACAGACTTGGCGAGATCCAGGATATCAGGGAACCCGCGCGGGGCTCAGCCGCGGGCGATTGCTCCCCCAGAAAGGCTGAGTCCACTAGTTAGATTGGGGCGCCACCGCCCTCACCCCCGCAGCCCCCTCTCTGTAAAGGGCCTGAGAAGAGGTGGCCCTGAAGACAGCCGTGGCTGGGGTGCGGTGGGCGCATCAGCCGAGCCTCCCGGGAAGCGGCCCCCGCGCACTCACCGCTCAGCAGGCGACCCTTCTGGCCCCGGAGCCCCGCCAGCAGCACGGCCAGCAGCACGGCCTGCGGCGCCCCCAGCTGCATGGCCCGCCCCGTGAGCCTCGGACCCCGGGCGCTACCGCGGAGGAGCGGGTGGACCTTCGGCAGCCCGCACCACTGCACCCGGCAGCTGCATCTCCGGAGGACAGACCTGGCACCCGGAGGAGGTGGGGAGGGCGCGGAGCCAGCCCGTCTCCCCTCCGCCCCCTGGGACGTCACTGCGGGGAGGGCAGCCCCGCCAGCTGGCCCGCCCCCCTGGCCTCCTCCGGGGCTGGGCGCCAGACACCCGGCCCGCCCGGGGGCAGCGAGCAGGGGAGGGGAGCCAGCTCCCGCCCCACTCCGAGCTTCCCGAGGAGATCCCGCATTTGCCTAGAGCTCAGGGCCGGGGCAAACCCGCCTGGCTTCGCTGAAGTCTGATGACGAGGGCACTGTGGCTAAAAACAGGACCGCGCCTCGCCCCCCCTCCTGGGGACAGGCCAGATGCACTTGGGAGAGGCAGCACGGAGACCGCCTGGGGCTGGTAGGGGGCAGCGCAGGCTTCGGGCTGGCCGGGCGCGTGAGGGACAGCACGGATCGCGTCCCTAGAAGGAGGCTAAGTTGAAGTTCTGGCTGAGCGGAGAGCAGCTCCGCCCGAGGCCAAAGGATGACTGAATTCAGCGAGGAAGTAACATCGCCCTGCTTTTTGCAGGGCTCATGTTTGTTCAGCCTTGAGCTTGTGATAGAAAGGAGATGGCCCCGCCCCCCACGAAACAGTGACCCGAGTTCCTTTGGAAACGCTTTCCTCACAACCCAGCCCTCAATGTGAGCTCCTTCTTCTAAGCTCCCACAGCAGCTGTGTTTTACATTTGGTCTTCAAATACATCCAGACAATAATGTAAGCCTCCAAAAACTACGCACTAAGTGGCAGAGGTGCGTCTGATTTCCCTGCCTTTGCCCTTCTGTGAAGCACAGCAGAAGCTCCATCTGGGCTGACTTCTGGTTTCGGTTTCGGGCCTCAGCTTGAGCCACTGCAATTCTAGACACATAGGTCTGAATACAGGCAGGGGGTGTGTGGGGGCGCGGGGTGTGTGTGGGGGTGTGGAGTACCAGCTGGTAATACGGGGAAGCTCTGCTACTGCAGAAACCAGTAGCAACAGAAGGAACTTACGGCAAGTTCATGTACCACCCGTCTTTATCTCCGAATTAGAATATCTCGTATCCAGCATACATTCTTTCTAGAAATTCCTCATTATCTAAACAATCAGAGAGAGCTGCTCTGGTGAAAATCAGCCCTTGATTTGGCACCGGGCATTGTTTCCAGTCCTGTTTTTCTTCACTTAATGTCTGGGTGGCCTTTGAGAAGTTTTATTGTGTGGGTTTTGTTGTTGTTGTTTTGGCCTAAGTTTCAACTAAATCTTGGTAACACTAAAAGTTACCTCAACTTTTGTGAAGGGTTGATAAGACAAACAGATGTTCAAGTGTGTAGGTAGCTGGGCACTTAATGTCAATTGCAAAATATTTATTTCCAATATTACAGCATCGTTACAACCTAGAGAAGCTGTTACCTTGGTCCAATTAATTAAATTGTGCCCTGAGTTCTCCCTTTGATACGCTGGCCCTTGGTCCAGAGAGACTTCGTTGAGGCATGCAGTCAACCTAATGTGGTAGACTGTAATAACAACCCCGATTCTTCACACACCCCTGTATCCACACCCTTTATTATGTGACTTTGCAGCTCCTCTTACTCAGGGGGCAGAGTATGTTTCCCTCCCTCTTGTCTCTGTGTTTGAACCCCCAACTGACCCATAGATGTGTGAGCAAGAATAAATGTTGACGCTCACTTTGACATGCAGTATTGTCGCAGTAATACCTAACCGTTACACCTGGCAATGCAGGCAGGTGTCACCAGGGAAAGGCTGGTTGCCAAGAAAGCTCACAAAGTGGAATTTTTCTCGGTAAAATTATCTTGGTCCAGGGTCTAATCCTTAGTTTGACAAACTCAAACCCAATCTAAGAGACTAATATCTTTACACATTGAGAAATACAATCATCAGGTAAGCTCATGTTTGCATTGGCCTGTTGAGCACATACTCTCCCTCTGGGCAAAAGATTACTCAGTGAGCATGGGATCAGAAGAAAGGGAATTAATTACATGATTTGGAAGTTTAGGCTTTGATAGCGTGCTATGTCATCACTAAAGAGAGCTATCTGTCTGGCAGACAAACACATCATCCTGATAGGGTCCCTTTTATTCTTTTAATTCTTACCTGAGGATATTTTCCATTGATTTTTAGAGAAAGTGGAAGAGAGAGAGAAAGACAGAGAGAAATATCAATATCGAAGTGTGAGAAACACATTGATAGGTTGTCTCCTGCACGAACCCGACCAGGGCCGAGGAGGAGCCTGCAACCCAGGTACTGGCCCTTGACTGGAATCGAATCCAGGACTCTTTGGTCTGCAGGCTGACGCTCTATCCACTGAGAAAACTGGCTAGGGCCTTTTTATTCTTGATGGTGCTGATATGAGATTTCCATTTTATAACTTTTTAAACTTCTTTTTTCAAGGCTTACCTCTGTTCAAAACACTTTTCTTCAAATAGTGCTGTGGTGGAAACTGCTAGTTTCCACTAATATCCATTCTCTACTTCTTTTAGTGATAGAGTCCTGAATTTTAATTGGGTATTTCCATCCACCCGCCCCCCCCCCCCCCCCGCCCACCATTTAAAGCCTATTTCCTGGCCTCCCTTGCAGTTCGGTGTGTCCCTGTGATTAAGTTCTGTAGGCGCTGCGGAGTAGGAGTTGCATCTGAAGGAGGCTATGTCCAGGAGCTGCAGGCGGAGGCCAAGTGAAGTGAGTGGTGGTCATAGATAGAGCTGTGAGCACTGGAGCAGGAATGCCAGTGGGACAATGCCGAAGAGCAAATACTTAACCTTCTCGTTTCCAATATACACCAAAGAGAATGATCTTTAAAAGTGAGGGAGGTTGGCACTGGGATGTACATGTGTGTAAGACATAGGAATGCTAAGCCAGCTGGTCACAGAACTAGAGCAATTCATTCCTGACTGCAGACATGTCCCAGAAACCAAATTTTGGAAAACAGATTTTTTTTTTTTTACATGAAGAAAACTTTAAAGTTTTTAGGATTGCCCTTTCATCTCTATTTGCTTATTGTTTTTATTACTGGTCTAGTAGTTGGGGCACATAAAGCCCTGTTTCTTGTTTATCTGATATTCATAACATAGATCAAATATAACAATTCTGGAGACAACAAATAAAAACAAGAGAAATAGGAGTTTGAGAATATATAAGATGAGAGAGATGGTTATTGTGTGGTGTCAAATACAGTGGTATCCAATAAGTAAAATAGATCCAAATATTCAATAACTGGTAAAATTCCTGGAAGTCTGCATACTTAACTTTTATTTCTTTGCCTATTTTAACAAATGATCCCAATGATGCTGATGTAGGACTAGGTTGTTCCAAAAGTGAAGATCTAAGTGAGCCATCCTCTAGAACGTGTCAACCAATTTAGTTCAAGGCTTTGACTTCTTCTTGGTCTTCCTTATTGGACTCTGGAATCACTTTCCTGTTGGCAGTAACATAGGTCAGTTCCCATACACAGAACTCTGTAGTTGTGAACACAAAGTAGCATGGAAACGACTTTCGAAAGTTTTCCCAATAAAGATTTACTGTCTTGGATTCTGACAACGCATTAGATTTTGCAACCAAGTGTAAGCTTATATGTGGGAGGAGCTGTAATTCTACTGTAAAGTGTGATTTGAAGAGCGTGAGAGAAGACCTCCTAACCCTAAATATGTTTTGCTCACCCAAGAGTCAAACTTGGGAGATTTCATCATTGCTAACTGATTATGATGGGTTATCTATTGTTCCTTCTAATCAGTCCTCTATAATGCAAATATTCCTGGAGTGGATAATAAACATATTGCTACTAAAATCTTACTCTGTACACACTTTCTAGCTCTTTCTTTCTGACAGTAGGGGATTTGGATTGTCTTAAGATCTGTTGGATAAGGGATGGTAAGGTTGTATCTGTGTACCCAAAGGGGTTTGGGACAGATAGGAAAGAATGGAGGGAGGTAAAAGAGGGCAAAATTAAAGTATTTTACAATGTGTCTAAAATATTTCAAAATTAAAAAAATGTTATAAACTAATGTACGTATAAAAACATCACTTTCTAAATTAACATACTGAACAACATCTTTCTGAATATTTTCTGCATTACTACATGTAGGAAGTATGCTAGGCACTTTGGGTGACCCAGTTTCTAATGGAGCTTACAATACAGTCATAGACAAGGTAAAGATATGTGAAAAGTTAAATAACAACTCAAGACATAATATGAGTTGAATAATAATAGAATGTGGGCACAGAGCAGTGTGTGATCAATTGCCAAAAGATGGTTATAGTGTAAGAAGCTCAGAGGAAGAAGTTGTCACAGTGAAATGGAAAGAAATTCAAGGCCTCAGGACAGAGGAGGGAGAATTAGCAAGCTGATATACAAAAAAAAAAAAAAGTAAGCTATGAAATATGTTTTACTCTTGGATCAACATGGGAATTCTATTACTTTCTAACTGTTCTTCCCTGAAGCTATTATGCAAATAAATACTTTTAAAATAAATATTGAGATAGCCACATTGGTTTTCAGTCATAATAAAAAAAAAAATAAAAAAAATAAAAAAAACTCTGAGAGTTCTTAAATGATTAACTAGTGGCAGCTGGTTTCCTTTCAATAGTTCTGGACCCTGTGCCTGGTCCTGCTCTAATATTATTCTAGGGATAAGGCTTTTAGCTCATCACTGTGAGGGTAAAGCCCTGCTACATGGATTTACAGATATGCCATTGGTGGTGTCAGCACTGACAATAAAAGACCTACTGATTTGCTAAGGATGGTGGGGGTAGGTGTGAGTAGGGGAAAGGGGAGTGGAGAGGTCACTAGCAGGTGGATACAATAGCCCAGGTTACGAAAGGAGGGGTATCTGAAACCTGTTTGGCTCAGTGGGTAGAGCGTCGGCCTGCGGACTGAAAGGTCCCGGGGTTCGATTCCGGTCAGGGGGCATGTACCTGGGTTGCGGGCACATCCCCAGTGGGAGATGTGCAGGAGGCAGCTGATTGATGTTTCTAACTATCTCTCTCCCTTCCTCTCTGTAAAAAAATCAATAAAATATATTTTTTTTAAAAAAAAGAAAGGAGGGGGAGAGAATGTGTACAGAGATATAAGGTTGATTTACTTTCCTGTTTACACTAACTTATGCTTGCATATTTCACAGATATGGAAGTGGACACACAGGCTTTAATATAGAAAAGAAGAAAGTTTATTCAAGGCAAGAAATCTCTAAATCAGTGGGTGGGTTTTTAGAAGATTTGAGTATAGGGGGGCAAAGTGAGTAAGAAAAAAAGCGCTTTTATGGGGTAACTAAAAAAGTAAAAATATTTGACAGAAGTAAACTTACTTTGCTTTGCAGACTTTGTTCTTTGGTTTATAAGGAAGGGAGATCAGTTCTTTCTAACAAAACAAAAAATCAAAAAGGAAATGTGTTACCTTTTGCACTGACTGAAATTTAATTGAAAAAAAATTTTGAGGTAAAATTATCACAGAGTTTATACAGACTAGCTTCTTAAGTCTGGAGACTGTGGGGTCAAAAATGTTCCAGATTAGGGAATTTGGGGTTCATTCAGGAGAGTTTATACATTCATAAGTTTACAGGGTCCTGTTGTTGTTTTTATTGTTTGTTTATCATCGTTTAGCATTTGTTTTTGCATGATCTAAGTAAGATCAATCATCATAAAACAAATATTAGCACCGAAGTAGCCCATGTTAATACTGCAGCTTTAAACTATGTGATAATCAGCTCACTGACAATAGCATCTAATTTCTCTGGCATCAGAGCTGGCACACCCTGGAGATATCTTTGGTTTATCAAGGATTGCCAAATCATCTGATGTCTATACCCTGCCCCCCTCTGGTATATAAAAGGCTCAGGACCTTGTTACCTAGATTCAAGGGGTCAATCTTGGAGAATTTTCGATAGTTCACCACCCCTCACCCAGATAGATTTATCCAAATGCCTACTATCAGTCTCACCGAGATCCTTTCTTCTCTTTGTTTTTTAAAGAGTTGGAGAATCTCATCTCTCTTTTTAGCCTGTGTAAAGAGGGAAGAAGTGATTGAGTCTTTTGACTCATTAATGCAATTTTTGTGTCCATCAAGAGTAGATTTTTTTCCATTTTTCTTCTTGCATTTTGGGGCAGAATTTAAAAATATTTTTTTCCATTATAGATTTATATTTTTCATTTGTAACACAATGCAGTTTTTATTCCAGAGGATGGTGCTCTGCAAAACAATTCAATCCCAAATAAAAGGGGTTTTCTTGTGCATCTAATGATTAACTTTTATTAAGACTTTAATACATGAACTATGCCAAGAACTTTATATACGTTATGTAATTATTTTCTTATAATAACTCATAAGTTTGACTACTATTATACCATGTTATAGATGAGGAATCTGAAGTTTACTAAGGTTAAGTAACTTACTCAGGATATTAAGTGCAGAACTAGATTTGGTACCAATTGTATTTGACAACAAATCCCAAGCTAATGACCACCACACGAAATTGCCATTAAGTGATGACAATATACAAAATCAGCAAGCTCAAACCACATGCCTAAGTACTATAACAGGGCTCTTTCTAGTAGCTTGCGCATGAAACAGAGCCTTATTCTCTCATCTCTCCTGTCTTAGATATTGAGACATGCACTTTCTCAAGTTTTCCTAAGTGTAAAAAACTAATTTAATGCAGGCATGAAGATTTATCAAGATATAGACTATATAAAAAGAGGCAAATATAGGTACAAATTTTTTTTTCATAGAATCACTTATATTCAGTTTTGGAGATAGCCAGGCAGAAAATTGCATCTGGAGTATTTGAGAACAAAAGAAAAACCTGAGAATCTGACAAATAAAACTTGTGACTTCAATGGCCAAAAATAATGAAAGAAGCTCTGTTTAGATCAAGATTAGAAGCAAGAGGCTTCTGGTCTAGATGATGGCGAAGGTAAATATGGTATTCATCCTCCCACAGTCACATAAAAATACAAGTAAACTACAGGACAATCATCATTCAGAACCACTTGAAATTTAGTTGAATGGAAGTCATAAAACTAAAAATATAAAAAAAGAAGCCACGCCAAGACTGGCAGGAGGGGCAGAGATACAGAACAGGCTGGTCCCACACTCACGTGTGGTAGACAAAAATCAGGAGGCATATTTTGGCTGCAAAAGACTCTTTGAGGATTGATGGTTCCCAGCCTCATACCAGACCCCCAAGTCTAGGGTTCCAGTACCAGGAAGAGAAGTCCCAATAACTTTTGGCTGTTAAAACCAACAGATATTGTGGTTGGGTGTAATGGAGGGTGCTGGAGTCGCAGGCAGTTCCTCTTAAAGGGCTCATGAGCAGACTTACTTGACTTACTCCCTCTGAGCCTCAATGCTGGAGCAGGATCTCCAAAGGCATCCAGGATGTATGGGGAGGAACTAAAGAGTCTGACATCAGTTTGAGAACTAGAGGGACCACTTTCACCCAGATAGAAGTGCTGGCAGAGGTCATTGTTCCTTTGCCGAACCCTTTCCCCACAGAGAAGGCAGGCAAGCACCATATCTGAGTCTCCATCACCTGACTATCACTGTTTGCCTCACCCTGGTGATTCCCTGAGACCCCACCCCACAAACTTGCAGGTCTACCCAAGCTGTTTCCAGTGGGTTTTCCTAAGTCATCCATTGGTCCATTCAAATTTATTGAGCACTGCACTATTTTCCCCAGGGCTTCTGTAACAAAGTTTCAAACTGGGTGGCTTAAAACAACATATTCATTGTTTCACAGTACTGGAGGCTAGAAGTCCCAAATCAAGGTATTGGCAGGGCCAGCAATCTGTGGCTCTCCTTGGCTTGCCGCTCCATAACTCCAATCCCTGCCTTCATGGTCACATTGCTTTCTTACTGTATTTCTGTCTTCACACGGCTGTCTTATAAGGACACCAGTCATATAGGACTAGGGGCTAACCCTGCTCCAGTATTAACTTCTTAACTAATTTCATCTGTAATGATTCTATTTCCAAACAAGGTCACTTTTTGAGTACCAGAGATTAGGACTTCTCACAGATTTTTTGGGGGATACATTTCAATCCATAATGAGCACCTATGATGTCACAATACTGTGCAAGAGGCTGAACAAAACGCAATCCCTGCCTGCAAAGTGATTGCAGATTTGTGGAGAAAAAGACAAGTAAATAATTTCAAATGTGCAATGATGGGGTCAGTATACAAAGTGCAATTAGAAAACTAAAGAGGGATCCTTAATGAAGACTAGAATGTGTATGTATGTGTCAGGGAAGTCAGAGAAGATGTCCCAGAGGAGGTGATGTCCAAGCTTGGACCTGAAAGTTATCATCAACCAATAACAATAGAGATAGGATGGGAAGAAAGCTTTTGAGAAAACAGGGTGTGCAAAGTCCCAGAAGCTGCTGCATTGCTAAGTGATTCCTCCAGGTGATTCTCCAGCCCTTATACCTGCAAGAGAAGCCACAACCCTCAGGCATGTTCTGAGACACACACGAGGAGGAACCCATGCTGGGGAGGAGTAATCAGCAACCGAACCAAGAACAATGGTGCTTTGGTTGGCATCGTTCTGCTCAAGTCATGTTAATTTTATCTTATATGAGCCTACAAACTTTTTTATTTTATTTATTTTGGGACAAGATTTCTATCTTTTATTTGAATACTAGAGGCCTGGTGCATGAAAATTCATGCACTGAATGGGGTGTCCCTCAGCCCGGCCTGCCCCCTCTCATAGTCTGGGAGCCCTCAGGGGCAGGAGGCCACCCTGCAATCAGGGGAAGGTGACACCCCATCACACCTCTGCTGCTGCCACAGCTGGCAGTACAAGCTTTGGCCGGCCCTGGTTACCTGAGCTTTGGGTAGTCCTGGGCAGCTGGGCAGCCGCCATCCAAGGCTTGCTTGTGCCTTGGGTCAGCCCTGGATGGTTGGGGGGCTAGGGGGACTGGGGGACTCTGGAGGCGGGCGCGTGAAGCGGCCGGGCCCGCCTGGCCTTGCCTCGCACCTGACACCCCAGCGGGGTTGAGGTGACTGGGAGCTGCCATCTTGTGGCTGTGGGCACCGCCATCTTTGAGGGTGGGGCATTCAATTAGCATATTCCCTCTTTATTGGCTATGGTGCCGCCATCTTTGAGGGTGGGCAGTCAATTAGCATATTCCCTCCTTATTGGCTGTGGGTGCCGCCATCTTTGTGATGGTGTGAGGGTCAATTAGCATACTCCCTCTTTATTAGATAGGATTAGGCATCCTATATTACAGCTACTGAAAGAAAATAAATTCAGGGTATTTTAAAAACTAAGCTGAATTTCATAATACTTGTTCACTTGCTATGGACTGAATAAAATGTCTGTGGATAAAGACATGGGATATTTTCAATGTAGCTACTCAATGTTAGTTTCATTTCCAACTTTTCCATTGCACACGTACTGAACTGGAGTCCATTGCTGCCACACAGTGATTACACCGCCCCTTGTATCGTTACTGTGGTATTGATCTTACGTTCCCTGCTCTGTCTCATAGTTGCTACCTGGTCTCTTTCAGAGTCTTACTCATCCTTTATCCTTCCTTAGAGCTTAGCAGTGCCTTGCATATTATACTCAATGATTTTTTTTGTTGAATTGAATTGAAATTGATTGAGTCCTGATATATGAATGAAATCATTACACTGACTAATACACAATTATTAGCCTAAGCAAAAAAATAAAATGTTTTAGAAGGTGAATTTAAACAGGGGCAAATTTAATTCTTAAAATCCCCTTTGGACAAAATGACATGATTATTTTCTGTGTAGCCATTTGGTAGTCATAAGCAAGTTATGTTGTTATAATCCTTCTAATATAAAAAAGACAAATATTTAATTACAAGATTCTAAAATATGAATTAAAAATTCATAATGGTGATGGGAAAAATAATAAAGTAAAATAAAGGGAAAATGTTATGTTAACATAAAAAATTAATTCATTTTCTATTTTTATTTCAGGTCCTTTTTAAATAATGGATTTTAGTGCCTAATAAGTTTTATAATATAATATAATACACCAGAAACAAAGCCTTCAAATGTGATTTGACTTCTGCTTCCTGGACATGTTTCCTGGGAATGAATAATAAAACTACTGTAAGCAGCTGTATCATCAGAACAAGAACATTACCGAGTCTAAGATATCTCTGCCAGGGTAACTAAATAAATTCAGTGGCGAGAGAAAATTCTTGCAATTACTTCATTAGTAGGGATAAATAACTTACTTGTTAATTTCATAACAAAATTCTCATTTCTAATCATAGTGTTTTGATTGTGCCCATTGGTGGGATTTTATGATATCTTAATGTATTAACTTTAAAAATATACTAAATGGGGGTCAGGATTTATACTTATAATATTTTTATATTATTATCTTCTTATATTTTCATTTATATTATATTTAAATAATATTATTGAAAACATAAATTATATAACAAAAATTGATTACAGAAAATTAGAATATGATAATTTACCAATTTAATGTCTCAGCGAAGGATACTGAATTTTAATGTCACTTCTAGAATTTAATTACTTAGTTCTCTATTTTTGCCTGTTCAAAGTCAAACAAATTGGGTAGAAATATAGATTATTGGAGTCAGATACATTTGGGTTTGAATCCCATTTCTGCTGTGTGATTAATGGCAAGTAATATCTTCACTATCCCTCCTGGCTCCTCCTTTCTTCCATCCAACTGTACTCACTAACCCATGGGTTAGAAGTTTGTGGTCTTGGGTAAATCAAAGAACTATTTCTCTGAATCTTGGATTGCTCATTTATAAGAAAAGTCATTGTGAAATTTGCAGATAATACAAACATTGCTTAACATAATGTATGACATGTGGTGGCTAGTTAATAAATTGTAGCTATTATATTGTGGTGGTAATGATGGTGATGAGAGAAAATTTTTTCTTCCAATCCTTCAAAAAGTGGGAAAAAGGAGAGAAGGATGGCTTGCCTACCTTCTTTATATAGGCATAGAGGGTTTCTGATTATTCAACCTCTGATCTATGGGTGAATTGGTGCATAGAGTTAGAAGGAAAAAGGAGAAACAAAGAGTGATACTTAAGATAGTATTTGCCCTGAATTATGTAGTGCAAAGTCCTCTGACCACAAATTCTCCTGCGTTATTATAAACTTTCCACTCAGTTAATCTTCAGGTATAATAAAGTTCTTAATACACACAAGACTTTTTTTAAAAGGTCTTTTCTTCTTAAGACCTGGTTCTCATATTAAAAAAATGCATTTCTTCCTTGTATTATGGTTGACATTTTTTGACAGAAACATTCATCAAAAATAGCATATGGTAGTGTTTATTTCTCTGATAACTATCTACAATACCAATAGAAATTTTCTTTTGACTACCCTAGTATAAATGCTAATTCACTTAATTTGATCTTAAAATATTTTACAGCAGTATTGAATTGATTCCAAAATCATCTCTTTGCTTAGTTACTTGGCAACCATCCCAATACTTAGAGAATCTAGAAACTCTTGAAACCAGTATGATATAGAGGTTAAGCACCTTGGCTCCATTGTCAGATGGACCCAGGTCCAAACTATCTCCACTATATTTTAGATGTGTGACCTTGAAAAGGCTACTTACATGTTTCAGCTTCAGCTTCCTAACTAATAGAGGCAATTTAATGCTTCTCACACAGAGTTTTTCTGAGGACTAAATGAAAATGTGAATAAAGGGCTTATATTGTAAATGTTATATAGTTAGTACTCAATTCTATTATATAGTGAGAGGAGCAGATTCTTTATTTCTCCCATTGAATATAAATGCAATATATGCTCATGGCACAAACATCAGAGAATGAGAGAGAAAGCACATAATGAAAGATAATATTTACACAAATCCATTGCTGAATCTTAGTATAAGTTTAAAATTTTATAACATGCAAAAATTTTAGAACCTTAAAGAAGTTTCAAAATAAATAATCTATGGATTAAAAATAATGCATCAAATGGCGAAAAGCAGCTAGGGAAGCAGTGGGCTAATTTAATAATCATAACATAAAAGCATTTTCAGTGATGAAAAGAATTTATTAGTCCAATTAAAAATAATTGGAGACATGGAGGTGGATATGAGCTTAAAGTTGCTTAAAGATGGTGATAAGCCTGACTTGACTGGGATAGAAGTACACAGGACAGGGGATTTGAATGACATCATATTGAGGATCTTGACATAAAGATAGCTCTTAGTTTAGTAGGAGATAGGAACTGTTTCTGATGCCAACATAATTAAGTTATAAATAAAAAAACATAATTTAAGAAGACTTCATACATTGGAAGATTAAAGAGCATACTTAAAAATAATTCATGGGCAAATTATAAATCAAAATATAAATTTAAAAATACTTAAAATGGAATAATAATGAAACATTATCTAGCTTATGAGATACAACCAAAATAGTACTTTGAGAGATGTTAATAACTGTAAATTATTATATTACAAAAAAAGATAAAATGGAAAATTAAGAAACAAGTGAAAAGGGAAGAAAGTTAGAAGGAAAATAAGAATCAACCAAAAATTGAAGAGAGAAATAACTAATAATATAAAACCAACAATATTATGAAAGAGGTAATAAAGCACAACTTCTAGCATATCAACATTCACATCATGGGGGTGGTGGAAGGAAAAGAGAGAGAACAAGAAATTGAAAACCTATTTGAAAAAAATGATAGAAAACTTCCCTAAAATGGCAAAAGGAAATAGACACACAAGTCCAGGAAGAGCAGAGAGTCCCAAACAAGATTAATCCAAAGAGGGCCACACCAACAGATATCACATTTAAAATGCCAAAGGGTAAAGACAAAGAGAGGATCTTAAAAGCAGCAAAAGAAAAGCCGTTAGTTACCTACAAGGGAGTGCTCATATGACTATCAGCTGATTTCTCAACAGAAAGTTTGAAGGCCAGAAGGAATTGGCAAAAAATGTTCAAAATGATGAAAAGCAAGGACCTACAACCAAGATTCCTTTGCTCAACAAGGCTATTTTTAGAATCAATGGACAGATAAAGAGCTACCCAGACAAGAAAAAGCTAAAGGAGTTCACCACCACCATCATCACAAGAGATGTTAAAGAGTCTTTTTTTTAAAAAGAAGAAGAAAAATGAAGATCAAATATATAATAAAACTAGAGGCCCAGCGTGCAGGAAATCGTGCGTAAATATCTTGCTTCCGCTTGCCTCAGCTGACCACCCGGCCATCGCCACTCATAACTTGCTGCCCCGCCCTCCGCCGCTTGTAGCCCTCCGCCACTCATAGCTCTCTGCTGCTAGTAGCTCGCGCCCCGCTGCGAGAGCTGCTGCTCTTTGGTCATTATAGCGTGACACTGTGATGGCCACAGGCCTTTTGTATTAGAGATGGCAGGCCTGGCTTGTTGGCTCAGTTAGTTGGATTGTTAGACCAAAAGGTTGCAGGTTCAATCCCCAGACAGGTGCGTACGGGAGGTGGTAGATTGATGTTTCTCTCTCACATTGATGTCTCTTTATCCCTCTCCCTCTCTCTCTCAAATCAATAAACATATCCTTGGGTGAGGATCTAAATAAATAAATAAGTAATAAATAAATAAAATGGCAATAAGTACATACATATCAACAATTACTTTAAATGCAAATAGATTAAGTGCTCTAATCAAAGGACACAGGGTGTCTGAATGTATAAGAAAATAAGACCCAAACATATGCTGTATAAAAGAAATTCACTTCAGATTAAAAGATACACACAGACTGAAAGAAAAGGGATGGAAAAAGATAGTTCATGAAAATAAAAATGAATCAAAAATCTGGAGTAGCAATAGTTATACTGGATAAAATAGACTTTAAAACAAAGGCTGTAATAAGAGACAAAAAGGTTCCAGCAATTCCACGTCTGGGCACTTATTTGGAGAAACCCAAAACACTAATTCAAAAAGACATACACATTCATATGGTCATTGCAGCATTATTTACAACTAGTGGCCCGATGCATGAAATCTCTGCACAGGTAGGGTCCCCAGGCCTGGCCGGCAATCAGGGCCAATTGCATGGCAACCAGTGGGGCAATCAGGGGGCCCCCGCTGGCACCCGCCTTGGCTGGCCTGGTGCTGCCTGCTGGCCAGCCCTGCTTCCTGCCACTGCCATGGGTCGCCTCCCTCTGTGGGGTGACCTGTGGGGCAATCAGGGGGCCCTCGCTAGCACCCGCCTTGGCTGGCCTGGGGCCTGCGGGTTGGGGCCTGCGGGTTGGGGCAGCTCCTGCATTGAGCATCTGCCCCCTGGTAGTCAGTGTGCATCATAGTGACTGGTTCCACCATTTGGTCTATTTGCATATTAGGCTTTTATTATATAGGATAGTCAGGATATGGAAGCAACCTAAGTGCCATCAATAGCCAAAAGGATAAAGAAGATGAGATATAGTATGTTTGAAATGGAATATTAGCCATAAAAAAAGAATGAAATCTTTCCAATTGTGACAACATGGATAGACCTAGAAGGTGTGGTGCTGAGTGAATCCATCAGGCAGAGAAAGATAAATACCATATGATTTCACTTATCTGTGGAATCTAAAGAACGAAATGAATGAACAAACAAAACAGAAACAGACTCATAGATGCAAAGAACATTTTGATGGTTTCTAGAAGAAGGGGGTTTAGACTCTGAGTAAAAAAGGTGAAAGGATTGAGAAGCACAAATTGGTATTCACAAAATAGATGAGAATGTAAAGTATCTCATAGGTAACATAGTCAATGATGTTGTGGTGCCTACCTGTGGTTCCAGACAAGTCATGGATTTACTGAGGTGATCACTTCATAGGTTATATGGATATCAGGTCACTGGGTTGTATACCTAAACTAATATAGTATTGTATGCCAATTATAATTTAAAAATAAAAAAATAATATTAAAAAAAGAATTTAAAAAATAGTACCACACATTTACTCCAACACAAAAACAAAATTAACAATCAAATCAGACTTATAGTACTTATGCAAATTAGGGCCATATTAATAACTTCAGTTTTACTCAACATTTGACTCATCAGTTGAGCTTGCTTTGGATGGAATTGGGTCTACTTGCTGTATTATTTACCATTTCTAATAGTGCTTTGGCTTTAGTAAGTTAGCTTCTATACTGGCGTCCTTGTCTATATTTTTAGCAACTGTTGCAAAGGGTATGTGTATTTTCAAATATTCCTTTCCTGGTTAATTTTTGATAGGGTCTGGTTGAGAGCCATGACGCAGACCTTCAGAATCATTATGGCATTCACCTCTTAATCTAAAGAGAGGCATTATGATAAATTCAATGACTTTTATTTACCTGCAAGTGTTAAATCAACTTTGCCCACAAATTTTTGCTCCGTAGTTAAAATATATCTCTAGTGGTAACTTTTCTTTTGCAGTTGATACATAAAGAGAATTAAGGGAAAATAACAGGAGAGTCTCTCTAACAGTATAAGCAAGCCAATCTTGATTGTATCTTTAATCAGATGTGCACACTTGGCTGACTATGCCTCTAGTAATCTACTCATCACCTTTGAAATGTACCACTTTAATCAAAGCATTTCAGTTATACTAAAGCTTATTTTGTTCCTGCTAAAATTTTATTTTTCAATTATGGTGAAAGAGAAAACAGAGAAGATAAAAACAGTTTCATTGAGTAAGTTCTGGGTATCAACCCTGTGTGAGGAATTACTCATTTAACCCTCCTAACACAGTGAGGTAGATGATATTATTACCTCTACAGATAAGATGAACTCAACCACATAAAAATTAGCAACTTTCCTCGTTTTACTTAGCTAACTAGTAGTTTCCCAGTTCTGTTCGACTCCATATCCTATGCTTCTTTTGCTGATCTACTTCAAACCCATAGTAGAGATTTTTGTATATTTACACCTAACACACACTTACAGAATGGTTTCTTTATTCTGAAAAGGAAGAATTAATTAGGGTTAACTATGGTGAAGAAGACAGATAAAGTCTCTGCTCTCACAGAAAAATTTATATTCTAATAGAAAATGTGTGCTATGGGAATACACAGCAGGGGTAGCTAATCCAGTTTAGGGCCAGCTTTCTTCAAAGTTAATTACTTATTTTATGGTATCATGTAGCACTTTGCAAAAAAAAAATACACAAAACAAACAAACAAACAAAAACTTAAAGAGTAAAGAATAGTCCTCAACAAAATATTAGCAAACTGAATTCAGCAATACATTAAAAACATCATACACCATGATCAAGTGGTATTTATCCTGGGATGCAACATTGGTTTCATATTCACAAATCAATTAATGTGGTACACCACATAAACAAAATGAAGGATGAAAATCATATGATCATATCAATAGAAATAGAGCAAGCATTGGACAAACTCACTTTGTGATAAAAACTCTCAGGAGGAAACATACCTCAACACAATATAGGCTATATATGACAAACCCACAGTTAACATTAAAACTTAAAAGTGTTTTCCTTAAGCTCAGGAACAAGGCAAGGATGTCAACTTTTACCACTTCTATTCAATATAGTATTGGAAGTTCTAGCCACAGAAATCAAACAAGAAAAAGCATAATAAAAGGCATCCAAATTGGAAAGGAAAAAGTAAAACTGTCATTATTTGCAGATGACATGATACCACATATAGAGAAGACTGCACACTAAAAAACCTATTAGAGATGATAAATGAATTTAGTAAATTAGCATGGTATAAAATTAATACCCAGATATCAGCTGCAAGAGTTGCTCAGTTGGTTGAGTGTTGGTCTATGCACCAAAAGGTTGCTGGTTCTATTTCTGGTCAGGGCACGGCGCATACTTGGGTTTTGGGTTTGATCCCCAGACAGGCACATACAGAAGGCAACCAATCAGTGTTTATCCATCCTTCCTTCCTTCCTTCCTTCCTTCCTTCCTTCCTTCCTTCCTTCCTTCCTTCCTCCCTCCCTCCCTCCCTCCCTCCCTCCCTCCCTCCCTCCCTCCCTCCCTCCTCCTCCTCCTCCTCCTCCTCCTCCTCCTCCTCCTCCTCCTCCTCCTCCTCCTCCTCCTCCTCCTCCTCCTCCTTCTTCTTCTTCTTCTTCTTCTTCTTCTTCTTCTTCTTCTTCTTCTTCTCTCTCTCTCTCTCTCTCTCTCTCTCTCTCTCTCTCTCTCTCTCTCTCTCTCCCTTCCTTCTCCTTTCCTCTCTCTTAGCATGTCCCCAGGTGAGGATTAAAAAGATACCTAAAAATAAATTTAACCAAGGAGTTCAAAGACCGGTACTTGGAAAATAATAAGACATTGCATAAAGAAATTGAAGAAGATACAAAATAAATGGAAGCATATAGTGTGCTCATGGATAGGAAGAAATAACATTGTTAAAATGTCCATGCTACCCCAAACAATTTATAGATTCAATGTAAACCTATCAAAATACCAATATTTTTTCACAGAACTAGAATAAATAATTTTAAAATTTATATGGAACTATTTAAAAACTTTTTTTTGCCCAGTAAAGGAAACCATCAACAAAATGAAAAGACAATTTACTGAATAGAAGATATTTGCCAATGATACATTCAATAAGGGATTAATAACCAAAATATATAAAGAACTCACACAACTTGCCCAGCCAGCATTTCCCAGTGGTTGAGCATCAACCCATGAACCAGGAAGTCACATTTGGGTTCTATTCCTGGTCAGGACTAGCCCAGATTCCAGGCTCAATCCCCAGTAGGGGGCATGCAGGAGGCAGCCAATAGATGCTCTCTCACCATTGATGTTTCTATTTCTCTCCCTCTCTCTGAAATCAATAAAAACATATATATATATATTTTTAAAGAACTCAAACAACTTAACACCAAAAAACAATCGTAAAAAAAAAAATGAGCAGAGGACCTAAATAGACATTTCTCTAAAGAGGATATACAGATGGCCAATAGACATATGAAAAGATGCTCAAGGTCACTAATCATTAGAGAAAAGCAAATTAAAACTACAATGAGATAGCACCTAACACCTGCACAGTCTTAATTCTTAGTGGGTTCTATTTCTATTTTATGTTACAAATGCAATCATGAGGAAAGTGAGACTTTTTCTTGCTTACAGTAAAACTATGTATTAGTGAAAAGCCTCATTTTGGGCTTGATTCCAAAAGGCAGTATGCACCTCTTAGCTTGTTGATTCTGATAACAGAATGCTTCAACTATGAATATATTCTGTGAATTTACTGCCATTCCTTGTGTTTATTCCTTGTAATCTGATATGTACATTCTACAATTTTAATATAGTAAATTTATATCTATTACAATAAGATACAGAACTGTTAGACCTCAAATGATCTGCTGTGCACTTTAAAAGATAGTCTGAATAATAAGTGAAATGGCTTTCTCTAGCACTAACCTGATTTTTAGAAGGAAGACCTATCACAGTAATGTATGGGAGTGGATGAAAGATGTTAGAGGAATATTAATTGGAGAGAGGAAGAATGCTGACTTGCAAAAAAAATGCATATCTAAGCACCTTTCTGTACTTCCTGGAAATCACTTGACCCTGGCTCATTTCCCAGCTCTGACATATATAATTTTCATGGAAAAATGACAGCTTACTAAAATGAGAAAAACATATCAGTCATTACATAAGAGGGACTCCATAACATTTTTCTTAAATGTATGTTTCAACAAAATATGAATTTTATCTGTTTTGAAGAAGGAAAATGTGTATTTTCTTAGTTCTGTTACATATTTTTTTCTTAGTTCTATTACATATATCTTAATGGAAAACCAATAATAATTACTTCAAGAACATAGCTCTTATTTTAAAGAACTTACACAAAACAAATACATAAAAGTAAAAGTGATTTTAAAAACTGCTTTAATATTGCTTTAGAATGCACTTATTTTTTAAAGCAATTAAGTGAGATCTGAATTTTAATGTTGAGAAAAAAAACATGAGCATAAAATGAGCATTACGTTTTAAAATTCAATAAACTATAGATAGATATACTAAAGGTAATTCTATATATGATTGATTGCATACTATTGATGATTCAGTCTGCAATAATTATCAAGGCCAACAAATAATTAAGGTTTTCATTGTGTTGATGTTGCATAGGTATGATGAATGGGAGAATGGGACTGACTTCATCTTTCAGGTATGTCTTCCCTGCCTTGCTGTTAAGTTGTAAGGAGAGGGTGGGGGATTCCCCATCCAGATGACTCTATCTCAGTGGTTCTCGACCTGTGGGTCGAACGACCCTTGCACAGGGGTCGCCTAAGACCATCGGAAAACACATATATAATTACATATTGTTTTTGTGATTAACCACTATGCTTTAATTGTGTTCAATTTGTAACAATGAAATTGGGGGTCACCACACCATGAGGAACTGTATTAAAGGGTTGCGGCATTAGGAAGGTTGAGAACCACTGCGCTAGCCCATATATTCACAGGCCTATCTGAAAGTTCAAATTGGCTTATCTCTGCTTATCTCAAAGGTACCTGAAATTCAGTAAGTCTAATAATCCAGGAGTAGGGACCATCCAGCCTGTGGACTGTATAAGGCCCACAAAAGCATTTGGTCTGGCCCTGCCAAGCCATTAGGGGTGAGTTAATTAAATGTTTGACCAAATATAGCAGACTCATCTTTAAGTTGATAATTTTGTATGGCCCTCAAATGATGTTATAAGTATCCAAACGACCCTAGGCAGAAAAAGGTTCCCCACCCCTAGTCTAAACTGAACTTTTAACCCCTCACTTCTTTCCAGTAAATGTCAACACTTGACCTTCCTTTAATGTTCCTTGTTTCACAAAATGGCACCATAATCTTGCAGCAATCCAGAAAGATATGAGTTATCTTTGATACCTTGCCATGCTTCCCCTTCCATATCCAATATGTAAGTCCCAGTTATTTTACTTGCTACATACCTCTCAAATCTCTCTTTCCGAATCCAAGCTACCATCACCTCCCAACTAGATGATTGCAATGGCTTCCACTCTGGTTCCTCCCTTCTCCTCTGCACTTTTAACCCATTCTCCATACCACATCTCCTGAACTTTTTCAAACAAATCTGATGTTATCATCCCCGAACCTAAAGGCCTTCAATGGCTTCACGTTACCATACTGATCATTCAGCTTCTGAAAGGTGCTTAGCCTTCTGAAGCACAGGGTCTTTGCATGGCTGTTTCTGTGCTTGAAATGCTCTCCCAATGCTCCCTTCACCCCTCTTTTTGGACTAATTAATGTCCACTCTTCCATCAAATCTCAGCTTAAAGTTCTCAGAAATCCTCCCTAATTTTCTTGGTTGGATTAATATTGCCTTATTAAGTGTTTTCCTAACACCATGTAGAATTCGTTCATAAATATCTCTCTCTGATTAGATTGCAAATTTCATGAAAAGACAGAATTTGTGTATTTAAAACATGTTTTTGTTGTTGTTGTTGTTCATCATTGTGCTCCAGTACCTAACACAATTGTTTTTCTTTGTTTTAACTTACTCAGTGCTTTAAAAATTTATCCTTTATATAAATGAAAGTTTCAAAGTTTAGATATACAGTAGTCCTCCCTACCCCTTATTTGCAGTTTTGCTTCCCATGGTTTCAGTTACCTGTGGTCAACCTTGATCTGAAAATATTAAATAGAAAATTCCAAAAATAAACAACTCACATGTTTTAAATTGCAGGCTGTTATGATAAAATCTCATGCCCTCCCCATCTGTCCTACCTGGGATATGAATCATGCCTTTGTCCAGTGTACCCATGATGTATACGGTACCCACATGTTAGTTAGTTAGCTGTCTCAGTTATCAGATTGACTGTCATGATATTGCAGTGCTTGTGTGCAAGTAACCCTTATAATATCTTAATTCCTAATGCCTTATAATATCACAATGCCTATGTCATTCACCTCACTTTATCTCATCACTTAGGCATTGTATCATCTCACAAAATCACAGGAACAAGGTATAATAAGTTATTTTGATCCAAGTGCTCCCTCAAAAAAAATAGAAGATATTTTGAGAGAAACCACAATCACATAACTATAACTTTTATTACAGTATATTGTTATAAATGTTTAATTGATTAATAGTTATAGTTATTGTTATCTTTCACTGTGCCTAACTTATAAATTACTCTTTATCATAGGTATGAATGATTAGGAAAAAACCCCAGGATAGATAGGGCTCAGTACTATCTGTGGTTTTAAGCATCCACTGGAGGTCTTGGAACACATCTGTGGATAAGGGGGGACTACTGTAGTATCCTAAATAACTTCTAGGTTTGTTTTTTTAAAATAAATTACTGTTACAATGAAAATATGTTTTTAAAAAGTTTATTTCAATAATAGAATCAACTGTTTTAAATTGATTTTTGAAGAATATTTTTTGGTTTGCACTCCCTTCTACCCCAAATTACCATAGTTATTTTAATTTGTTTGTCTTAAATACTGATGGCTTTAAAGTAGCTTTCAGAGAATAACTCAGCCGTTTAACAATGTGACTGTAGTTTGGAGGAAGAGTACATACTTCTAGGACTTTGCTTTCTTTTGTATGGTCAGGCCTCTCACTTGTTCCAAAGTTCTAGTACATGGAAAGCTGTCTGTCCCTGTGTCCAGCACCTCGTCTAGCGTCTCAGCTACACTGGGACAGCGGGCCTGTCTTATTTTCCTCTCCTGGCCCCATGTCCTAATCACCACATCAAGGCTTCTCTTACGTGTGGTTGCAACTGGACACCATGATTTTAAATGTCTAACTACTGCCTTTTTCTGGTATCACTTCCTTCAGGGAACATACAATGCTCATCTGCTGTGACTTTCTTTTGTGACCAAAGTTTCTCTCTCACATTGATGTATTCTCACTCTTGTCTATTGCTTGCACATCCTTTTGCACAACGGCCTGCAGGTCTGTTCAGTACCTGTGAATCTGTGAGGCCTCTGAGTCTTGGCCAATCCTATTTTGCATTGTCCTCTTATGAAATGAGTACCTCATATGACATCTAACTCAAGGAACTAAGCTATCACGCAGGATCCTTGTTCAGACAAGTTAAATCACCCATCTATTAATTTGTATTTGTTTGACAAGTTAGGAGATCATCATTCTCCCACCTCCACAGGAGTGCTAAGGATGTCAAACTGATAAATTGTAGCTAGTAAGTAAATTTGTAAAAATTACCAACACAGTGGCTGTAAAATCTTGAGCCAAACAGATGAATGATTGTATCACCTAAACCGTCAGTTGGACATTCCCTGAGGGCTCCCGGACTGTGAGAGGGCGCTGTCCGGGCTGAGAGACCTCCCCCTCACTCCCTCCGCCCTGAGTGCACAAATTTTGTGCACCGGGCCTCTAGTTTAAAATATACTGTTGAGGAGAGGAAGATGGCGGCGGCATAGGCAGACGCGTCCCAGGTCGTGTCCCTGAGCAAATGGAGTGAGCAGCTGAAACTAGTAACATCCACCCCGAATTGGCGAAATTCCTCAGCTGGCGAGACAGTTTACAGCCGGGAAGAGCAGAACTCCCCTGGAAAGGTAAAAAAACCAGGGATTTGGGCAGGAAAGTTTGCCAGACCTCTGAGCCCAGAGAGTCGGAGGGAGACCGCGTGGCAGACAGCCGCGTCCCTTGGGACAGGCACAGCCCCTGACGGGGGAAAGGAGAACCGCGGGATTCCTGGCGCTGCCGGGGGAATTGAGAGCTGGGTCTGTGATCACAGAGGACTGAGCCTAAAGGGGGCAGCCTGAAGAGCTGACCAGACCATGCAGTCCCGGTAAGAGAAGAAGCTTACAGAAACCAAGCCTTCCCCGTTTCCGCGGCCGGCGTTTGTTTGTTTGTTTTCACTGAACCCTGTTCATGGGACACTTCGGATACAGACACTCACCTGTGCTGAAGAGAGGGAGAGTGTGCGGAGGAGTGGAATCTGGGGAGAGACTGAGGAGAGAAGGGGGGCCGGGAGAGGTGGCAGCGAATTGAGTGCTGAGACACCCCTGAGCCCAGGTCTGAGGCAGCCATTCTCTCCGGAGAGTGAGACTCCTCCCCCCAGCCCCCAGGCAAGGAGCACAGCCACACCCAGATTCCACCCTGTAGGAGATCAAGGATTAAAATAACCTGATCAGTCCCTGGGAGTTAACAGGGTCTGGCCTATAGAGGGATTTTCAATCCCAGCAACACAGCACTGGTAACTCTTACGCAGCCAGCTCTGGGCAGTGAACTTCCACTGGACAGAGAGGCCCTGTAGCCTCAGAGGCCAACCCCAGAACACTGCCACCCAGAGGCTGACCCACAAACTGACTCTTTGCTAAACATAAAATAAGGCAGTCTGGGAAACAAATGCGGCTTGCTTTAAAATAAGGACTGTGGTTTACAACACAGAGGAACAGTGTATCGCAGGGAAACTCAACACTCTCCTGAATACTGGGCAGGTCTAAGGCGAGCCACACTGAAGAATAGAAGAACCGAAGGACCTTCACTACTGCAATATTTTTTTTTTTTCTTTTTTCACCTTTTAACTAAGAAACCAATTTTTTTTCTTTTTTTTTTTTTCTTTTTTTTTCTTTTCCTCTTCTTCTTTTTTTTTTTTTCTTCTTTTTTCCATTACCTGATTTTACCCTTTTAATTACTACCTTCTTATTTTTAACCAGTATTATTACTGCTACCATTTTACCATTTTTTTTAAAGTGCCATTTTATTTTCTCTTTATTTTATTTTGGGATTAGTGTTCTCCATTCTATTTTCATCGTTATATTATTGGTTGTTTCTAGTTTGCATTTATCTCCAGGGAGCTGTTGCTGGAATTTGTTGGGATTAATGGCTGTTCTATAGGAGCATTCTCCTCATATAAAAAGTCTCTTCCCCTCTTCCACTTCATTCTCTCTTTTCGCTCTTTTTTTTTCTTTTCCTTTCTTTTCTCGCTTTTACTTTCCCCCCTCCTTTTTCCCACTTTCATTTTTGCACTCCTTTTTTTGGTCCCTAATTTTCTTTTCTTTTTTCTCTTTTCTCTTTTTCTCTTCCTTCTTCCTTATCCCCTAATTCTCTTAATTCAGGTGGTCACCTTTATTTGGGGTTATTAATATCGTGAATATATTTGTGTATAGTGCCTGGTACGTGGTGCCTTGTTGTGTTGTATTTTGTGCCTTTAAATCAACACAGCAGATCCAAGCAACAGCAACCTCCTGAGCACCACACCCTCTGCTGAGGAACAGCAGCTGTACGTGAAACCTCGCCCCACCAGCCAGAAGAGCTACCACAGCTGTGAACAGCACCCACCAGAGGAGTTGCTGCCAACTGAAGAGCAGCTGCTACCGCAACCGCCCGAAGAGGAACCGCAGACCAAGGAGTCACTGCCACCAAGGGAGCAGCCACTGAACGACTCAACGTCTAGATATGTCAGTGAGATCAAACATGGGTAGACAAAGAAACCCCCAAAGGAAAGAGAAGGAGGACTCTCCAGAAAAGCAGCTAAGTAATACAGAGGCATGCAACATGACAGAAAAAGAATTCAGAATAAGGGTCCTAGAGTGCATAAACCGGATGGAGGAAAAAATCGACAACCTCAGCAAGAAGCAAGAAGAAACAGATGAAAAAATCGATAACATATGGAAGAAGCTAGAAGAAACAGATGAAAAAATCGATAACATATGGAAGAAGCTAGAAGAAACAGATGAAAAAATCAACAACTTAAGTAAGACCCAAGAAGATATGAAGAGCGATATAGCTGCAATGAAAAACTCCATTGAAAGTATCAACAGTAGACTAGGAGAAGCGGAGGACCGAATTAGTGATTTAGAAGACAAGGAAGCAAAACACACCCAAAATGTACTGCAATTGGAGAAAAAAATGAAAAGACAGGAGGAGAGCCTAAGGGAGCTTTGGGACAACATGAAACGAAACAACATACGAATAATAGGGGTACCAGAACAACAGAAGGATGAACAAGGATTAGAAAACCTATTAGAAGAAATAATATCAGAAAACTTCCCTGAGGTGGGGAAGAAAAAAGTCACACAAGCCCAGAGAGTCCCAAACAAGGTGAACCCAAAAAGACCCACACCAAGACACATCATAATTACCATGGCAAATGTTCAGGACAAAGAGAGAATCTTACAGGCTGCAAGAGAGAGACGGAAAGTTACATACAAGGGATCTCCCATTAGATTGTCAAATGATTTCTCAACAGAAACACATCAGGCCAGAAAAGAATGGACGGAAATTTACAAAGTGATGCAAAGCAAAGGACTGAATCCAAGAATACTCTATCCAGCAAGGCTATCATTCAAACTTGAAGGGGAAATAAGAAGCTTCACAGACAAAAAAAGGCTAAGGGAGTTTATCACCACCAAGCCAGCAATGCAAGGAATGCTAAAGGGACTGGTATAAAAATAAGAAATAAAAAGCTCAGAAAGAAACAGCCACACAAAAACAGAAATGCCTACAAACAACTACCTTTCAATAATAACTTTAAACGTAAACGGACTAAATGCTCCAAACAAAAGACATCGAGTGGCTGAATGGATAAAAAAACATGACCCATACATCTGCTGTCTACAAGAAACCCACCTCATTAGAAGGGACTCACACAGACTGAAAGTGAAAGGATGGAAAAATATCTTTCAGGCAAATGGAAAGGAAAAGAAAGCTGGGGTAGCAATACTTATATCGGACAAAATAGACCTCAAAGTGAAGGCCATAACAAGAGATAAGGAAGGCCACTTCATAATACTAAAGGGATCAATACAACAAGAAGATATAATCCTGGTAAACATATATGCACCCAATGCAGGAGCACCCAAATTCATAAAAAAACTCCTGGAAGATATCAAAGGAGACATCGACAACAATACAATCATAGTAGGGGACTTTAATACACCACTGACAGCACTGGATAAGTCCTCTAGACAAATAATCAGCAAAGATACAGCAATCCTAAATGACTCACTAGATCAGATGGACTTAATAGACATCTTCAGAACACTTCACCCGAAAGCCAGGGAATATACATTCTACTCAAATGCTCATAGGACATATTCAAAAATAGACCATATATTGGGTCACAAGCAAAGTATCCCCAAATTCAAGAAAATTGAAATCATAAAAAGCGTCTTCGCAGACCACGATGGCATAATATTAGAAATAAACTACAATAAAAACAACCCAAAATACTCAAACACCTGGAAGCTGAATAGCATGCTATTAAATATTGATTGGGTTACCAATGAAATCAAAGAAGAAATTCGAAACATCCTGGAAACTAATGACAATGAAAACACAACAATCCAAAACCTATGGGACACAATGAAAGCAGTCCTGAGAGGGAAGTTTATAGCTCTACAGGCCTATCTCAACAAACAAGAAAAAATGGTA
Organism: Myotis myotis; assembly: GCF_014108235.1. Taxonomy (NCBI): domain Eukaryota; kingdom Metazoa; phylum Chordata; class Mammalia; order Chiroptera; family Vespertilionidae; genus Myotis; species Myotis myotis. Next base: position 14,884,124 of record NW_023416314.1, on the reverse strand, counting down.
GTAAATCATCTAACTCTACAACTCAAAGCATTAGAAAGAGAGCAACAAGAAAACCCCAGAGTGAGCAGAAGGAAGGAGATAATAAAGATTAGAGCAGAAATAAATGACATAGAGACCAAAAAAACAATACAGAAAATCAATGAAACCAAGAGCTGGTTCTTTGAAAGGATAAACAAGATTGACAAACCTCTAGCCAGACTCACCAAGAAGCAAAGAGAGAGGACCCAAATAAACAAAATCAGAAACGATAGAGGCGAAATAACAACAGACCCCACAGAAATACAAATGATTGTTAAAAAATACTATGGACAGCTCTACTCCAACAAACTAGACAACCTGGAGGAAATGGACAAATTCCTAGAAAAATACAACATTCCAAAACTCAATCAGGAAGAATCTAAAAATCTCAACAGGCCAATAACTATGGAAGAAATTGAAGCAGTCATCAAAAAGCTTCCAGCAAACAAAAGCCCAGGACCAGACGGCTTCACAGGGGAGTTTTACCAAACATTCAAGGAAGAACTAAAACCTATCCTCCTCAGACTACTACAAAAAATTCAAGAGGAAGGAACACTTCCAAGCTCATTCTATGAAGCCAGCATCACCCTAATACCAAAACCAGGTAAAGACAACACAATGAAAGAGAATTACAGGCCAATATCCCTCATGAACATAGATGCCAAAATCCTCAACAAAATCTTAGCAAATCGGATCCAGCAGTACATCAGAAAGATCATACACCATGACCAAGTAGGATTTATCCCAGGGATGCAAGGATGGTACAATATCCGCAAATCAATAAACGTGATACATCACATAAACAAATTGAAAGAAAAAAACCACATGGTCATATCAATTGATGCAGAAAAAGCATTTGACAAAATTCAACACCCATTTTTGATAAAAGCTCTCAGCAAGGTGGGAGTAGAAGGATCATACCTCAACATAATAAAAGCCATATATGACAGGCCCACAGCCAACATCATACTCAATGGACAAAAACTAACACCATTTCCCCTAAGAACAGGAACAAGACAGGGATGCCCCCTCTCACCACTCCTGTTCAACATAGTACTGGAAGTGTTAGCCATTGCAATTCGGCAAGAAGAAGAAATAAAAGGCATCCAAATTGGAAAAGAGGAAGTAAAACTGTCCTTATTTGCAGACGACATGATATTATACATACAAAACCCTAGAGACTCCATCAAAAAGCTACTGGACTTAATACATGAATTTGGCAATGTAGCAGGATACAAAATTAACCCCAAGAAATCCGAGGCATTTCTATACACCAATAGTGAACTTTCAGAAAGAGAGATTATAAAAACAATCCCGTTTACCATCGCACCAAAAAAATTAAGCTACCTAGGAATAAACTTAACTAAAGAGGTAAAAGACCTCTACTCAGAAAACTACAGGACGTTGAAAAAAGATATAGAGGAAGACATAAACAGATGGAAGAACATACCGTGTTCATGGATTGGTAGAATCAACATCATTAAAATGTCCATACTACCCAAAGCAATCTATAAATTCAACGCACTTCCCATTAAAATACCAACGGCATACTTCAGAGATCTAGAACGAACTCTCCAAAAATTCATCTGGAATAAAAAAAGACCTCGAATAGCTGCAGCAATCCTGAAAAAGACCAAAGTAGGTGGGATCTCAATACCAGATATCAAGATGTATTACAAAGCCACTGTTCTCAAAACTGCCTGGTACTGGCACAAGAATAGGCATATAGATCAATGGAATAGAATAGAGAGCCCAGAAATCGGCCCGAACCAATATGCTCAATTAATATTTGACAAAGGAGGCAAGAACATACAATGGAGCCAAGATAGTCTCTTCAATAAATGGTGCTGGGAAAATTGGACAGATATATGCAAGAAAATGAAACTAGACCACCAACTTACACCATACACAAAAATAAACTCAAAATGGATAAAGGACTTAAATGTACGACAGGAAACTATAAAAATTCTAGAAGAATCCAAAGGCAACAAAATCTCAGACATATGCCGAAGCAATTTCTTCACTGATACAGCTCCTAGGGCACTTGAAACTAAAGAGAAAATGAACAAATGGGACTACATCAAAATAAAAAGCTTCTGCACAGCAAAAGAAACCATCAACAAAACAACGAGAAAACCCACTGTGTGGGAAAACATATTTGCCAATGTCATATCCGATAAGGGCCTAATCTCCAAAATTTATAGGGAACTCATACAACTTAACAAAAGGAAGATAAACAATCCAATCAAAAAATGGGCAAAGGACCTAAATAGACACCTTTCAAAAGAGGACATTCAGAAAGCCAAGAGACATATGAAAACATGCTCAAAGTCACTAATCATCCGAGAGATGCAAATCAAAACAACAATGAGGTACCATCTCACACCTGTCAGACTGGCTATCATCAACAAATCAACAAACGACAAGTGCTGGAGAGGATGTGGAGAAAAAGGAACACTTGTGCACTGCTGGTGGGAATGCAGACTGGTGCAGCCACTATGGAAGACAGTATGGAGTTTCCTTAAAAAACTGAAAATGGAACTCCCATTTGACCCTGTGATCCCACTTCTAGGAATATATCCCAAGAAACCAGAAACACCAATCAGAAAGGATATATGCACCCCTATGTTCATAGCAGCACAATTCACCATAGCTAAGATCTGGAAACAGCCTAAGTGCCCATCAGTAGATGAATGGATTAGAAAACTGTGGTACATCTACACGATGGAATACTATGCTGCTCTAAAAAGGAAGGAACTCTTACCATTTGCAACGTCATGGATGGAACTGGAGAGCATTATGCTAAGTGAAATAAGCCAGTCAATGAAGGAAAAATACCACATGATCTCACTCATTCATGGATAATAGAGACCATTATAAACTTTTGAACAATAATAGATACAGAGGCAGAGCTGCCTCAAACAGATTGTCAAACTGCAGCAGGAAGGCCGGGGAGGGTTGCGGGGCAGGAGGTAGGGGGGTAAGAGATCAACTAAAGGACTTGTATGCATGCATAGAAGCATAACCAGTGGACATAAGACATGGGGGGATAGGGGAGGCTAGGGGACTGTCTAGGGCGGGGGGATAAAATGGACACATATGTAATACCCTTTGTAATACTTTAAGCAATAAAAAAGAAAAAGAAAAAAAAAAAAAAAAAAAAAATAAAATATACTGTTGATTTATCAATATAGAACCCAGAGCCAGCATCATTTATTTATAACTCATGTCTGAACAAAGCTTATCTAATACATGTATTTCCCCCATAAGGCACATGATAACTACTTGCACTTAGACACACTAGACAGCATTTCAGCACTTGGGGGCTTTTCTTAAACAGTGAAATCATTTTTCAAAAAGCTAAAGACGTGGCACTAACTAAACTGCAGAAAGGAAACCTGTTCATAGTATAAGAGCTGAAACAGGAAGCAGAGCACCATCACCTTGTTCATCCTCAGCTAGAAACGTGTTTGGGCAACGCAAAGTGTTCACTGTTCTCTGGGCGTCCACCAATGACCATGGAAACACCACGAGCATTGACTCTGGAGTTACAGATAAGTTGTAGCTAGTGAGTGAATTTGCAATTACCAACAGAGTGACTGTAAAATCTCAAGCCAAACAGATGAAAGATTGTATCACCTCGGGCTCTGAGGGCATTCTTGACTACATTTCACGTGACTAACATGCCTTCTCATAGAAAAATGGTCAAATGATGAAGTAAATATAGATACATAAATTGTTTAACTTTATTATGTTTAACTTTATTATCTGCTCCAATATAACTTGCCCATGATTTTTCATCTTGTCTTTGATAGAGGCAAAGGGAAAGAATGCTATTTTATTGATTTCAGGTATGCCATAATTCTTTTCTGAGTCATCTGATCCACAGAATAATACAGCTTCCTAATAACTCCTGCTGCTTTTAAGGTAGCAACTAATTTGAACAATAATGCTTCATGTAACTGAAATCAAATGGATAGTTCTGCATTCACTTAAAAAATACATGATCCTTTTTTTGCTTCATTCTGCATTTGATAGTTTCATTCAATCATTGCAAACTAGTATGAGTCCCTTTCCAATTGTACAGTAGGGTACAATTTTAATTTTGTTCTTAAGGTGAATGTGTATAGAAAATAAAGTATACAGACCTTTGGAAAAAAGAGGAAGAGATTCAGCTGAGGGCATGGCCTTATCCAACTCTGAGGCTGGGGCTGTCTGGGGCAATGAATTCAGCTACTTGATCCCAAATCTCACTCCTTTCCCCAAGTATGTTTCATTGACTGTAGATGTTACTAAAGATTAAGGGGGCTGGGGGGGACTTCATCTCTCAACTGAACATGTTCTCCAAGATTAAATAATGCTTGAAAACAAAGTGGTACCATAGATGATATAAAAGAGTAATTAGTCTACACTAATAAAAGAGAAACATGGTAATTGACGTACGACCGTTACCCTTCCCATTGGCTAATCAGGGAGATATGCAAATTAACTGACAGCCAAGATGGCGGCCGGCAGCCAGGCAGCTTGAAACTAACATGAGGCTTGCTTGCTTCAGTGACGGAGGAAACCAATGTTCCCACCTGCCTTGCTGGCCTCTGAGCCTGCAGTTTGAACATTGTAACAAACATAGAAGCTAAAAAAAACCCCCAGAAACTAGCTTTCAGCGAGCTGGGATCTCAGAGCTGGAGTCAGAGCTGGAGTTATACATTGTTTCGAACCGAAACAAACCAGATACCTACTTTCAGCAGCGGAGGCCTAAGAGCTGGAGCCTCAGAGCTAAAGCTGGCCCAGAATAAAAAAAAGAAAAAGAAAAAGAAAAAAAGGAGCGGTTGGGAGCTTCTGTCACCCGCCAGCCTGAAAACAGCCCTCAGCCCCTCACCCAGACTGGCCAGGCACCCCAGTGAGGACCCCCATCCTGATCCAGGACACCCTTCAGGGCAAACCAGCCAGCCCCACCCATGCACTAGGCCTATATCCTATATAGTAAAAGGGTAATATGCCTCCCAGCACCGGGATCAGCGTGACAGGGGGCAGTGCCCAAACCCCCTGATAGCCCTGTGGCTCTGTGTGTGACAGGGGGCAGTGCCCAAACCCCCTGATCGCCCTGTGGCTCTGTGTGTGACAGGGGGTGGGGCCACAACCTCCCTATCTGCCCTGCTCTGTTCATGACAGGGGAAGGTGCCCCAACCTCCTGATCAGCCCTGCTCTGTGCCTGATATGGGAGAGCTCCCCAACCTCTGATTGCCCTGCGGCTCTGTGTATGACAGGGTGCGGCGCCCCAACCCCCTGATCGGCCCTGCTCTGTGTGTGACAGGGTGCGGCGCCACAACCCCCGCCCCCCCCCATGGGCCCTGCTCTGTGTGTGACGGGGTAGAGCCATAACCTCCCCATTGGCCCTGCCCTGAGTGTGACAGTGGCGGCGTCCCAACCCCCTGATTGGCCCTGCTCTGTGTGTGACAGGGGGCGGTGCCCCAACCCCCCAATCGGCCCTACCCTGAGCGTGACTGGGGGTGGCACTGCAACCTCCCCATCCGCCCTGTTCTGTACATGACAGGGGGCGGTGCCCCAACTCCCCAATCAGCCCTGCTCTGAGCCCGACCAGGGGCTGCACCTAGGGATTGGGCCTGCCCTCTGCCACCCGGGAGCAGGCCTAAGCCAGCAGGGCGTTATCTCCCGAGGGGTCCCAGACTGCGAGAGGGCACAGGCCGGGCTGAGGGACCCCCCCTTCCCCCCAAGTGCACAAATTTTTGTGCACCGGGCCTCTAGTCTTCATATAATCTTTTCACTATCATTTGCTACCAAAACATTTGCTTGTTATTGTGAATGCCCAGTCTGTTTTTATAATTCTTCCACCTGAATTACTTGATAAATTAGGAACAAGAATTTAAGTGACTAAGTATATTTTGGTGGTGAAAGAGAAATTCACCAAATAGAGTATTTGTCTTATGGGGGGAAAGGAACTCTGATAATACTACATTGGGGTGGAAAAACAAAACTAAAATAAAGCAGATAACACTGTTACTGAGAAAATTTAGCTTTGTCTGGGAAGCCAATCCTGATAAATTTGACACCAAAGAGAATTTTCCTTATCTGAATTCCCTACATCTCTGGTTTGACTCTAGGGCACTCACTTTGAAAGTGCAGGACAGGCATGTCAAACTCGCGTCCTGTGGGCCATATGCAGCCCACAATGAATATTTTCATGGCCCAGCCAATATAACAGTATGTAAGAAAGGTTTAATGAAAGTTTCGTAACTTAATTTTTACAATATCCTGTTATACATAATTGCTAATAACAAACTACAACGTTCGCTAATGGCTGATCACTATAATCATGTTGCATTCATTTCCCATACTTGCCTTACACACAGGCGCACCATTTCTCTCCACTAATATTAGCAGTGAATATTTTAGCAGCCGATTGCCACGTCATTAGTCTTGGACTGACCTATTTGGTGTGTGCAACAGGAAATACTTCGCTTTTGGAGAACAAGAAAAATAGGTTTATTTGTGTTATGCTTATTAATTTGTGTGTTAGTCAGTGTCTGGTAAGTTAATGTTTAAGAAAAAATATTAACTTTTATTAAAATGTTCTATTATGTTAATGATTACTAATTTATTTCAGGTCTTTGTATTCAGCATGTCTCTATCGAAATAAACCTATGTTTCTATGAAAATTGAAGCCTTTGTTTTTTTTGCAGCCCACATAAACTTAAACCTTATTTATTTGGCCCATGTTAGCCTTTGAGTTTGACATGCTTGGTGTAGGATAACAAAGAATAACATTAAAATTTTATTTCCACTTTCATGCTTCCATGCCTAAGAAAACACCCTGTGAAGCCTCATAGATTCTTCTTCTTCAAAGAATACTCTTATCTTCTTCTTATTCTTCTTCAAAGAATACTCTTATCATAGTGCAATTTGGAAATAACAGATAGAAAACTCACTTTTGGTTTAGACTTACAGTACTGGTTGCATAGGTTGGGTGAAAGGACAGGTTAAACCCCCATTCCCAATAAAGGGTTTATCTGAGATATTGATATGCAGACTGAATAATTTCCTTGTAAAAGGATTTTATATTTACTCATGCTAAAACTTTGATTCCAGGTGGATATTTCCAAATATGTCATCTATATATGTGCCTTAAAATACTGCTCTGATCTCTTCTTCCTTCTCCAAGCAAATGCATCATTTATAATTCTTTTCATAAAGAGATAATCATTAAAAAGGTGGCAAAACTAGAAAGCAAATTAGTTTTATGATTTCAAAGAATTAGCTGACTATTCATTTATTAGAATGTTTTCAGACTACTTTAGAACTCTCAGAGGTAGAATAATGGTCCATATAGTGCTATCAGGTTTCCTTTATGGGCAGAGTAAGCCATCTAATCTTGACAGACACAATTGTTTTTGATTTCCTGCCATGGACATCCATCACAGAAATAGAAGTGATTAATAGCATTTTGTCCACTAACCAAAAACATTTATAATGTATACCTGGAAAATATTCCAAAATGGAGGATAACATTAAAGTTTCAAAAAATTTCAACAACTGAAAAATCAATATCAGTTGAGGAGAGAAAGCCATAAAGGTACTTTTAAGAGAGATGGAAAATACATTTTTAGATTTTCGTTAATTTTAAGGAGATAGTGGAAGAAAAAAAAAAAAACCTTTAAGAGAATTGATGGGAAATATTATTTCCCATTTTAAAATGAATATTATTCCAGGAATGTACTTATCATGTATATGTTCAAAACATGTATAAGATTTTCTCAAATAGATTATTGTAAATGTTTTAAAAGAACTTCTACTCCCATTTACTTTCTGTCATCAAGCTAAAAATTCTAGAATAATGGTGGTAGCAATGCAGAGAGAGTACTATGCACTTAGAAAAACAGTTGTACCCGAAATAGATTTTATGTTTTAGTAATTACAGGGGGTCATCTTTCCTCTCATCATATATAGACTGAGATACAAACAAAACCAAGAAAAGAGGTGAGGTGCTAGAAATGGTCCTACTAAAGCAGGCTTGCAAACAGATTAGCTTTTGGGAACATTCTTGCAAAAATTATCATTCTAGAAAAATTTCCTGATGAATATATGTTTTAAGGCTAAACAAAATGGAAATATGACTGTAGAGAGCATACTTTCATTCATTTATTACTTCAATTATGTATTTATTTATTCAATCAAAAAATATTTGAGTTTCAGTATCTGGAAAGGCATGGGGTGAAGCAAATAAGAAATAACTTCTGTCCTCATAGAAGAGAAGAAAATTAACATTTGTTGAGGGAAAACTATGGCCAAGCACTTTGCATCTTATATCAACTCTGAGGTGGATATTTTTTACCATTTCTCCTTTTATATCAGAGGAAGCTGGGCCTCGTGGGTGTTTAACAGGTTGCTCAAAGTCACACAAATAGTAAGTGGCAGAGTTCAACTTCCAAAACACTTTGTCTCCAAAGCTCACTACGCTATGGGCTTGTAATCTAGAGGGAAAGACAGAAACATGCACAAGTAGCTGCAACACAGATAAGAGACTGTGACAAACCCCAGGAGAGAGGCATACGGCCCTTGCTCTGGAAGCAGAGAGAAGGAAGCTCTTGTGCTAGTCTCGAGGCCACGCTGGGAAGGCTTCACAGAGAAGGGGCATTTGAGCGTGATCTTGAAGATAAATGGGGAGGAGAATTACAGGAAGAGACATAAAAGTGCATTGCAGGTTGAAGAAACAGCTTATAGTACTGCGGGGCTGGGAAAGATGTCCCACACTTGTTTTCATACTTTAGTTTGGAATTTTAGAATATTTGGAAGCATGCCTGAACAATGCCATGGCCCGCAGTCATTACAGCACAATGAATGCATGGGCTGGAGTTAGGACGCAGGCTTTGAATTGAGGCCTGCCACTTCCTGGTTGTGGGACCTTTGGGAAATCATTTACTAGGAAGCTTTGTTTGGTTAACCGGGGATACCCATCATGAGGTTGTTTTAAGGAGAATATGAGTAGATACATGTAAACTGCTTAGCATCGACTCACTAAATTGGCTGTTAGGATGCTACATCCCAGTAATACATTCAGTCATTGCAGGATTCTCTTGGTCACTTTTTGCACCATGGCACTGTAGGAAGAGAACTGTACTGTACACAGTATTAACTAAACTCTCCTATATACCCACCAGGCACAGTTTCAGCAATATTCTCTTTCTTTTCTGCTGGATTGCTGTTTTGTTAGGCCTCTTCTACTCTCCAAAACATAATTTTCTATACTGCATTGCAAGACCCACTTGATTAAATGTATAGTTTGGCAGATATACAGAATAATGTGTTTGTTTAGGTTTAGCAAAAATTACCCAGTCACCACTCTGGTAGCACATATGGGGAGGGGTGTATTATGTGGCCTAGCCTGGTGGTTGAGAACCAACTGCAGAGAGTAGGTACATTGGGAATGGGGGAGGGGTACAAGGGAAGGAAGATAGTAGCAGGAGAAGTCAGTCAGGTCATGGTCAGATTGGAAAGGAACTTGAATGCCATGTTGAAGGGCTTGGTCTTGACCCCGCAGATGTGGAGAGCCATGGAAAAGAATGACAGTAGGTGCATGGACTGCACTGTATCCCTCTCAAGTCCCTATGTTGAGGCCCTCCCCCTCCCCTCAGTGTAACTGTATTTGGAGATAAGGCCTTTAGGAAGGTAATAAGGGTGGGGCCCTAATGTGGTAAGATGTGACCTTATAAGAAGAGACACCAGAGCTCTCCCTCTGCCTTGTGAGGACATAGCAAGAAGGTGGCCATCGATAAGCCAGGCAGAGAGACTTTAGCAGAAACCCACCCTGTTTGCACTTTGATCCCTGACTTCCAGCCTCTAGAACTGAGAAGATGAAGTTCTATTGTTTAAGCCACTCGGTCTGTGCTATTTTGTTAGGGCATCCCCAGCAGACTAATACAGCAGGACATCAGCATGATTGGATTTGGGATTTGGGAAGATAACTAGTGCAGTGCAGAGAATTGTTTTGCATATTTTTTGTCTGGTCAACTCTATACATTCTTTGAAACCCAGCTGCTCTGAGAAGAGTTCTTGATTCCTTAAGCTTGATTTTAATGTCCTTCAACATGTTCCCATAGTATCATGTGAATACATCTATCATAATAATGTATCATAATTCTTGACTTTAATTAGTTATTTCCCCCACTAGATTGTAAACTCCTTGAGATCAGGAACCACATTTTATCTTTGCATTCCCAGCATCTAGTACTGTACTTGGCATAGAGGAGGCTCTCAATAAATACCTGTGGAATTAATAATTCATAAGTTAATAGAAGAACCTGGGGCAAGGAAACCGGTTCTAAGATACTAATGTAATAGTCCATTAGCAGAATATCCACCAGTAGCTTGTACCATATTGTCTTAATTGTTTGACAAAAGATTAAAAACTGATAATAGTGTATCTTTAACATTTTATTTCTAATCCCTTCCAAAATGATATTAAATGAAACCGTAACTCCAAAAGTGCTGAAGAAATAGATTTTTAATGATTTTTGCCTCAATGAAAATGAGGCTCCTTCCCTCACTTTAAGTCCTAGTATAAATATACTGTACCTAATATCCTCGAGAGAGAAGAAAATGCTGACTGTTTCTAATTACCTAATTTGTTTGGAGGAATCAGCAATAGTCCACAAAGAGAATTAATGTGATCAGCAAACTCAAATGCATTGTTTTGTAATTTATGCAGAATTCCCGATAAGTCTTTCAGAGTTTGCCAATATGTGCAATGATTAAAGACATTAGGCCAAAACAAATCCTCTGTCTTTGCCTTTAGAGTACAGAAACAGTTACAGGAATGGAATTTATCCATTAACTAAATAAAGTATTTCTATAAATCACTGTATTAATTGCTGACTTAAAGGCTGTGCCCACATCATGAAAAGCAAACAAAAGATATTGCCAAAAAGAGAATTGTCTAGTTGATTTGACAACATCAGTGTGTTCACTGAGTAATTTCAGCCCTTAGTGGAAATGGGGACAGACTCATTCCTCTGTTCTTTTAATTTTGATCTATTAAGATAGTCATATTCAGTTTTCCCTGATTTTATAATATTTCTGTTCTTAAGACATTGTATATGGTTCGGGACCTTATTGGAGGGAAAGTATGTGAATCCATTTTTCTCCATTTCCCTCTAATTCTGTGTTCCTATACATCCTTGGGCTTTTGCAGAGACTGAGAATAGCAAGTTTAATAGAATTTTTTAATCTTCAATTAAAATTCTAGCAAAAGTTTTCTATTTGCTCAAGCAGACATACAGATGTAGAAAAATTTTACATACAGATGTTAAAAAAGAATAATTGGGATTATTTAAAAAGCTTAATGAAAATCAGATGACCTTCTGAAATGTTGACCTACCTTTTCCAGATACTTTTTTTTCTCCTCCATCTTTAGGGTTTCATCAATGGCATCTGTTCCCTCTAAAGAAAATAAAGTCATATTCCATCTGAAATAATTTTATCTTGATTTTACAATAATATTGATATAAAATTGCATAAAGATTAAAAGTTAATACATAGAGTATGAAGGTAAACACAAATATGTACTATGTCTTAAAACTTTATAAACCAGATTCATAAATAGAGATGGAATTAATTAGCTATGGCTCCAGAAAACCTCTAATCTTTAGAAGATGAGTACACTTGAGTCCAGAGACAAGAAAAAGGTATTTGATATCAGAGATTCCAATTCCCACATCTCTATTCAAGATGTTATAGGAAATGAGGCATTTTCCTCTGAGTAAATAGGGTGGTTCCCGAGGCAGAGTTATGCCAAAGTATAAAGTTGTATCTTTATACTTTGCATTTTCTTAATCTAGGAATCAGAATGTTGAGAGGCATAAAACTTGATACTTACTGTTTTTCTCAAGAGAAAGAGACCGCAAGAAACTTTTCTCTAAAATTAACAAAAGAATATGTCATTAGAAAACAACAGCATTAAAGGTATTTAAGCTTTCTATACCTATAAAAATAGTTTCCTTAGGCCTTACTAAGGTCTTACAGGCCAGGAACTTGGTTCCTAATGTTAACTCTGTCTTCAACTTTCACTAGGGATTTCATGTTTGAACTCAATTATGTAAATGACTATTTAAAATTTTTTTAAATTGATTTCAGAGAAGAAGGGAGAGGGAGAGAGAGGTAGAAACATCAATGACGAGTGAGAATCATCGATCAGCTGCCTCCTGCACACCCCCTACTGGGAATTGAGCCTGCAATCCAGGCATGTGGCCCTGACTGGAATCCAACCCGGGACCCTTCAGTCTGAAGGCCAACGCTCTATCCACTGAGCCAAACCAGCTAGGGCTAAATGGTTGTTCTTAATATCCTTTCAGCCAAGGTACAATAACATTTCCCCAGATGCTTCTATATACCCTTTGGCCAAATAGATGTTATAGAGCAGTGGTCGGCAAACTGCAGCCCCTTGAGTGTGGCTCTTCCACAAAATACCACGTGCAGGTGCACATGTACAATGTGATTGAAACGCGTGGCCACACTCAAGGGGCCAAAGAGCCGCATGTGGCTCGCGAGCCGCAGTTTGCTGACCACTGCTATAGAGGATACTTTGATGTACTTTTAGATATAACAAAGACACCACTGATCCTTTTGGGTAGAAGAATTGATGAGAAGTTTTAAGAACTATTTGCATAGGGTTTTAGACATGTCAAATGAAAGATTCTTATTTTAGAATTAAATTTGATAGATGCATGGATAAAGTTGTGGTACATATATACAATGGGATATTAGCCATAAAAAAATAATGAAATCTTGCCATTTGGGGCAACATGGATGGACCTCGAAAGTATGATGCTAAGTGAAATAAGTCAGAGAAAGACAGAACCATATGACTTCACTTACATGTAGAATCTAAAGCACAAAATAAGTGAACAGACAAAACAGAAACAAACTCATAGATACAGAAAACTAACTGATGATTGCCAGATGGGAGGAGTGTTAGGGGATGGATGAAAAAGGGGAAGGGGTTGGAAAGTACAAATTGCCAGTTATAAAAACAGCCAAGGCTGTAAAGGAAAGCATAGGGAATATAGTGAAGAAGAATGTAATAACTATGACGGGTACTAGACTTGTGTTGGTGGGATCACTTTTACGAAGTGATATAAGTGTGTCATCACAACACTGTACACCTGAAACTAATATTGACTGTCAACCATCATGGAAAGAAAGAAAAAGCATTATGTTCAGCAGTTTCTCCTGGGAGGGGCTCTGGTATCTTCCATGTTGACTGAGGTGGAGAGGTGGAGGTAGACAGGATGAACTGGAGGCAGCTACTCACCAAGGGTGCTGCTCTTAGAGGACCTGGCCACGGGCAGACGCTGACTGCTACTGCCCGACAGCACCAACTGGGATTCGTTAGGCGGATACATTGACGCCGTGATCCAAAACTGCTTGGCCAAGCTGGTGTCCTTTTCTGAGGAGCCACTGAATACTAATAATCCCTGGGGATAAATTCCACAGGACTTCTTTCCAGGGCTAGGACCTGCACCAGGCCTTGTTTCCATGGCAACTGAGGACGCTTCTCCAAGCTCCCCTGGCCCCTCTCCCAGCCCCGCCTCTCAGAGAACCTTCAAGTTGGCAGCAACAGGCCAGGCCGGAAACCCTTAGTTTCCTCCGTAGATGCTGAGGTCCAGCGCGCATGGGTGGGCCCTCTGAAGCCCACTTCCGTAGTGACCGCAGGCTTCGGGACCAGTCTTAGATGGAGTCCAGATAGGAGAGTCAAAACATCAACTGGGGGCGTGTCTTGTCCTGTTGGGGTCAGTGGGGAAGCACTTCAGCGCTCATATTGTGGGTCAGCCTTCTACCTGCCTCCCCTAGTCTCCAGCTTCCATTCCCCCAAAGATATCCCAATAAAGCTTTCTATTCCTTAGCCCTACCGCCCCAATTCCCCCTTCCACACCAACTGTCATAGCTCATTACAGGCCAGCTTTGGTTGGAGAATTAAATAGGGCAGATCCCATTCTATTGGGAGCTAGAGGTCTAAACTGGGGCAATGGGTACCCATGTATATAATTTTTGTTATAATTCTCTCTCCCCTACCCCCATCCCTTAAGACAAATCTTAGGAAAGAAGCTGGATTTAGATTAACTGCATTTACTCATGGGTCCCCTAAAGGCTGCCTAGATTGCAACAGTGTAAATGATTATTTAAAGACGTCTGATGAGTGGACTCAGTCCTTTCATGAAAAATAAAAATTTTGTTAATGTAGTCTTACAGAAATATTAACAAGTGCTTGTGAATAGCTTTCCTGGGAGATGTTGTTAATCTAGGAACAATTTAACCATTTCAGAGATAGGAAAGTTGTAATTACTGTGACAGGAATTGAGATGATCCTCATAAAGGCAACTTAGGAAATGAACACGCGCCGATGGCAATCTATGTCGGCATGGCACTTTATTCTTTCAAAACACTAGTATAGTCTCATGGAAAAGATACTTCAAAGGTTGATCATCACAAATCTATACCATTACCCAATCTACCTGAAATTTTTTTTGGGTTAAGAGCCTGATGAAATACTGAAAATTTTTATATGAAAATACACATATACTTCATTACAAACATATATTTAGCAGCTAAAATGTTGAGTTCTCTCTTGGCTGAGAGAACTGGCAATATTTCCGTGTTCCAACCCCACCTCCCCCAAGTCCATGGATGTGCACAGGCGCCTCCTTCGGATGAAGCCCCAAATCTTTTTACTTGGCCGTGTAGTTAGTGATTGGTACTGCTAGCAATCAGCTAACTACACTGCCTAGTAACCAGACTCACAGAAAACAGTCTCCTTTCATCACAAACTGCGTCTCAAGTTGGCGCCCAGGCTTTGTGACGGGTACGCCGTTGGCTCAGCTGTAGCTCACTTGAGTTGGTGGGTGTGTGAATGCCCTACTAAGTAATGAAAAATCGGCACGATTAATCACAGCTATGCAGCATTAAACGTCGTTACATGGGGCGGGGGTGGGGGGTGGGGGTCCTCCCAGCGGCTTAAAAGTCTGTACCTTACAGTTAAAGCCATTAAATCCCACATATTTCACTTTCCTCACATGGGATTGCATAATCTTGCTTTTACTCTTAGAAAGGGGAACAGTTTAAGTGTATCTAGAAGCAGCAGCCCCCCTTCCCCCCTCTCCCCCCCAATTTTCAGGGCTTTCCTGGCACTTGGACAACTTGCTCGCCAAGCAGCGCCAGGCCCATCAAATGCTGACGCATCAGATCTCAAAGCGCAGCCCGCTCTGCTCCAGCGCTTGGGGTTGGCCCTGGGCCGCTGCGCGGCGTCCTCTCCTCCCGGCGGCGGCGATGCTGTGCCTTGTTTTGATGGCAGTGGAGTTAGTGATTGCCAGCACAGAGCACAATCAGCTAATTACACTGCCTGCAAACCGAGCACCGGCGCCCGCAGGCGCAGCTCCGGGCGGTCCGCAGCGCCCACGCGGGGTCCCCGAGCCGGCGGCCCGCGATCGCCACCCGCCTCGACCGCCCACACTTCCCCCGGGCCATGCCCGCAGTGCCCGGGCGCGAGGCCCGGGGGGGCTCTCGGGACGACGCCACCGGAGCCGCCAGGGACCCACCTGGGACCCCAGCCCGGCTCGCAGGCTGCGCTGTCCCGCAGGACTCGCCGCATACACACACCTCGGGTGGCACGGCCAGCGGGCGGCGCTCCAGAGGGGACCCGCACCTCCCGGGCCGGGCCCCCCAACTCCAGGGGGCTCCCGGGAGCGCCCGGCCGGCCGGCTTCACCTCTGCCGCAGAGTCCGGCTGCCCGGCTCCGCCGCCCCGCAGCCTCCCGCACCGCCCAGGGCCTCCTCTAGGTTCCCGTCTCTTCTCCCGGCCCCTGCGCTTCCTCCCGCGGCTCCCACCGCCCTCACTCCCGGGCGGCCCGACGACTTCTCTACGGTTCCCAGCCCAGACCCCAGAGCCGGCTCCCAACCCCGTGCGCCCCGCAGCTCCGAGCCGCCAAGTGATTGTGGCCGTGGCCGCGGCGAGCCAACGGCCCTCGGAACCCCGCGGGGCGGGGGCGGGGCGGGCACGCGGGGCTGGTGGGGGAGGGGCCGGGAGGGCGCGAAGGGAGCTGAGAAGGGGCGGGTGGCGGCCCCGGAGGGAGGGAAGAGGCCGGGAGACCCAGGCACAGCTCCTTAAAAAGTTCCTCTACCTGATGAGACTGGGGGGACTAAGAGCTCCCCCCCCCCCCCCCAAGAAGCCCCAGGAGCCCCCTTTCATGCCCATCCCCATTCGGGATGACAGCGGGCCTGGTACCAAACTGAAGGCTGACTTTTCCAAATGGAGATACGTAGGCCTGGACCCTGCCACTGGGCGGAGGAATGGCTTTGAGGGTTTCATCTGCACTCTGTGTGCCCCTTAAACGCTGGGAGGGCCATGGGGTGAGGTGGAAGGCTGATCTTTAGTCAAAAAGGGAGCCAGGAAGCTTGTTACTTACATCAAAGTCTGGCCCTCATGAGATCAAGGCCACGGTTTTACACTCTCAAGACCCATGAGAGGCAAAACGCTTCCTACTTCCAGCACATCTTTATTTAAATACCAGTTATGTGTTCAGCCCCCAAAGTCATAGGTGGCAACAAAAAAGTGAACGTAGTTACCTTTGGAGACAGTATACAATCAATCGCTAAACTGGGTAGAGACAGAAGGGAGTAGGGTGGGACATTGAGAACTGTGATTGGTCAGGGAAGGTTCATGGGGCAGGCACTTGAAATAAGACTCAGTTTGGACATTCAGGGTGAGGGCTGTGAAGGCCAGAGAAGCAATGTCTTGTGACCAGTTCCATTTTCTTATTCTCACAATTTCACATTTGATGACGGAGATGTGTTTATGTGTGTGTGTTTGGAGTAGATGGGGCAAAGAGGACAGTTAGAGAGGATTTCTGGTAGACCTTCACTAATAATTGTTTCCTTTAGTCACTCCTTCCCCCCTTTCCCTTCAATAAATGAGTCAGAAGAAGATAAAGCATATTTTCTGATTACACCCTGTGTGGAACTCAATTGGAAGTTCCCCACCCCCCAATATAGACTTCATGAACCCAGCATAATGCACTCCCTGTTGACCCTGAAAGCCTAGTTCTAAATTATTTTCCACCAAAATAAGCTTCCCAGCTACAGACCGATTCCCGAAACCAGCAAATGGTCTCATAGGTGCCATCAATAACATGGAAAGGAGGCCTCCCGCAAGTGCTAGCCATGGAGTCCTGTGAAATTTATCAACACACATTCCAAACCCACACTATTAAAATGCCAGGACTTCCCAAGGATAAGTTTAAGTTACAGTATGATCTTTGAATATACAAGTATTTTTGCTAAGTTTATTCTTTGTTCTGTGAACACCAAAGTGAAGAGTAAGAAACCAAAATGAAGTATAAAATGTACAGTACAGAAAACATGAACGTAAAAATTAACCTGCTAAGTTAAAATGCAAAACACAAGTCATTTACAACTCACTGTAATTTGTGTCCATCTTATTTTGGGGAGAGGCACAATATTGTAGAACACACTACACAATCCCTTGTATTCCTTTGAAATGTACAATAAACTAAGCCATACCAAGCAACACACTGAAATCATAGCTAATTAACCTCTGAGCTCTCTAGAGATAACTGTAGAGCCAAGTTTGTATTTTACAGTTAAATAGACATACATGAATAAAATCAGGAGCCGAATACCCGCCATTCCATTAGCAATAGGCCGACTTTTAAGTCTTGATTAGGTCACAGTTACAAAAACAAATCTGTTCTTTCGAATGGCTAGTCATTTTTCCTACTACAAGATTTACTACCTCTTCCTGGTTGATGTTTTATGATTTTTAGTTGCATCTTGCACGTCTTACCTGAGCTGGGTTGCTCTCATCCAAGGCATGAGTTGCAGGAGATGCCTTGAAATTTAGATTTTTTAAAACTTCTCTTCAAATATAATAAAAAATAAAGAAAACATAGATATAAAAGTCATCAGGATGCATTTTCTACTGAAATAAATTTTTAAAATGCCATTTATCTTGTGGATAGTACAACTAAAGCAGTTCAATAATGAGGAGAATATGTGTGGCCTGGCTCTGTGTGTGTCTGTTTTAAAGAATGCTTGTTCTCGGGGTTGCTGTTGATGTGGCCGGCAGTTACTAGAGAAACTCCACGGATCTCGTTCCCTTTATGGTTCATGTCTAGGCATGCCTGGAGACCAGGAGACCCACGATTTAATCTAAGTAAGAATGCTGGGGGTGGTTCAAATGCCCCAACAGAAGACGGTGTTTGTTTTAGACAGTACCAGGAAGGCACCTTTCACGGGAATTATTTACTGTTTTATTTAATTTCTGGGCTTTGGGTGAATAGGGAGATGGGGAAGGAGCACTAAGGAAAGGAGGTGAGATTAGTGATGAGAAGGAAACCAAGATGAGGCTAGAAAACAAACACCTTCTGCTGTAGCTTTGGCAAATTTGTATTGGCTACATTTACCACTCCTACATAAAAGACTAACGTGACCGGGAGCTGGGAATTAACACATAAACACCATCTGAGCTTTTTCTATTTATTACAGCTTTTGAAGCATGTTAGAAAGGAAGAAATGAAGAATTAGACTGATTAGAAATGATTGGAGTTTATCAACTTCTTTTTAGACCTGTTTTTTTAAAATGCCCATTTTCTCTTAGGAAATATAAAACCATATTTTGATTTTTATATATATATATCAATAAATGCCAGATTATCGTATTAACATTCATGATACTACATTTAGGAACTAGTTTATGTGTCAAAGCAAGGTAAGATTGGAGTCAGTTTAGTGCCTTGAAGAACCAAGCATCAAAGAGTCTGTTTCTGAGAGATTTTCTTTCTAACTAAAATGAACTGCCAGCAGCTTTTATAATTTTATAGTTCTGAGTCCATTTTATTGCACTCTCATTAGTAAGAGTGTACCAGATTCTTAATTAGCTTGTATATGTTTATTGATTAATCAATAATGCTGCTTTTGATATGAAAATGTTAAATTAATCTTTTAGTAAATCAGAAACAATCTAAAAATAGGCTTTCTAATTAAAGTTGTTTGAGCTCTTAGCAGAAGGAGTAAACATGTTGCATATTTACGGTCTTCAGAGAACACAGTTTCGGGATTTATGGTTTAGCTGGAGAGAGACACAATTTGTATCTATAATAATAAAGCATTAATATGCAAATTGACTGAACAGCTGAACAGTGGAACCACCGTCCCGACGACCTCCCAAAGCCGGGGCTGCAAGGGCCGAGGCAGCTGGGGCTGGGAAGGCCTACTCTTCAATGGATTTCTTGCACCGGGCCTCTAGTATATAGATAATCGAGATAGTTACACAGTCATCTCTCAGGATCCCTGGAGGATTGGTTCCAGGACCCCTGACGGATACCAAAATCTGCAGATGCTCAAGGTCCTTATATAAATGGTGCCGTATTTGTATATAACCTACATCCATCTTCTTGTGTACTTTAAATTCTCTCTAGTTTACTTGTAATTCCTAATACAATGTAAATGCTACGTAAATAGTTGTTATACTGTATTGTTTATGGAATGATGACAAGATAAAAGTCTGTACAGGTTCAGTACAGATGCAACCACCCGAAATACACGGTGTAACATTTTTTTAAAATATTTTTGATCAAAGTTTGGTTGAACCCGAGGATGCAGAACCCATGGATTTGGAGGGCTGACTGTATATTAATTACATTAATATACCCAATATGATAATTTAGATATTATTTGTATATTTATATTACATATAATTATATTAAGTGCCAAGATGGAACTTATGTATGATGTGTTTAGGTTTAGGCATGTTTAGTTTTAGGTGGTGAAAGAACATGGTGGTGGAATTAGGTATATGGAGCTGGAACTCCAGACCTGAACTGAAAAGAGAGATTTCGTAGTTTCCTGAATCTGTAAGAGTTGAAGTTGTGAGGATAAGCGAGATCTCCAAGAGAGCTATGCTGTCTTATTTTTATTGATCCTGCAGCACCTACTAACCTGCTATGGTTCACTCGGGACAGAAGACGACTAACAGCAACGTGTTATTCTTGCAGAATAGGGAATAGCATGAGGAAAGCAGAGGCCTCAAGACCAACTTTGAGAGCATCCATCTGCTATTTAGGGGCTGGCAAGAGGAAGTAAATCTTGAGAATGATTAGTCCGCAAGGAGAAGCAGAAGAGAGGATGCTCACTGAAGCCAAGCTGTTTTCAACAGGATCATACGCACTTATGAACCCAAGGGTAACTGCTGCCTGGGCACCGCCAGGTCACAAGCTATGGTCAGTGGAATTGCCCATAGAGCAGCCGACCACTGCACTGGCTCTGTCAGAACATTTTGCCTCAGTGCTTCATCCGCCAGTCAGTAAAGGCTCCGTAAACTGCTCTGGCTACTAGGAAAGAGATGATCTTTCCTGGCCACTTCTCACCACTGATTAAACTCTGTCCCCTCTACAAAAACAACAAAAAAACCCAAAACAAAACAAAAAGAGGCTACCTCTTATGAGAGGTTACCTCTTATGAGAGGTAATTTTAGGGTTACCTCTTATGAGAGGTAATTTTAGGGTTTCAGTACAACCAACAAGTCATCTAGGTGCACAGTTGAAGAAAGTCTATTCTCCATAAGAGAATTCACTGATTATCTTGTTAACGGATTAATTTATAAGAATGAAAATACTTTATGCTATTCTTTGAAGAATTACTCTATGTCTACTTATTCTTGTTCTTATTTTCACTCTCCCTAATTTGGCACTTAATCTTTTTTTTCTATGTAGATTTATACTTTTTAGTTAAAAAAAATACATAGCTCTTATTTGTTATTTTTTATTTCCTCTATATCCATAGACTATCTCTCAAGAATTTCATCAGGATTACATTTACTAAAGTTCACATTGTCCTTCCCCTCTTAGCTCTCATCTATTGTTTTCATCTCAGGCTCAAAACCTACTTATGGTAACATTTTCTTGGTGCTTTTTAGCTCATCTTGCCCATTCCCTTCTCTAACTCCTTTTGCACTTAGTTATTTACTCTACAATTAGTATTCTCCATTAGTAAAAGAGCACTTTTTTCCAATATGTAATTGCATTTTGAAAAAAAGTATTTTGTTATACTCGTAGAGTGTGATGCCATATATAACACACATTTCTTATATTAGCACAGAGCACTGAAAATACATTTTCTTAGTAGGCTAGCTTGGTTTCCAGCTTGATGCAATATATCTATTGCACTCTGTAGCACAATACCACTTACATTATAGTGCTCAATAATTTACAGGTTCCAGTTATAATGAATGTCCCCCCTGAGTTTGTATGTAACTGCATTAAAAAAACAACAATAGTGCTTTCAATGTCTCACAGCTTTGTTTCCTTTATGGCCTCCTGCAAAGACCCCAGATGAAAATTTGCCAATCCGTCCTGCTTTCTATTTTTATGAAGACAATCAAAGCTGGCCCAAGAAACACAATCTCTGACTTTTAAAATAGCCAATGATGTCTTTAAAACGTGGTCTGCCAATTTGTAATGAAATGGTCCTATTTTTGTGGAGAGAGACATAACTTAAAATGAGGTTATACATCAATATGTACATATATATTTCTATATAGACTTGGGGACTACTGCTAAAACATCTATAATAAAGCTGTATCACTGTCTTTATTTATATTTTTTCAACTATGATATTATCCAGAGGTACAATAACTGTTACACTTTTGAATATCCAAAATTTAGATTTTAGAAATAATGACAAAAATATGTGAGTGTTCCCCCTCAAAAAATAAAAATAAAAAAAGAAAATAGAAATAAAGTCCGAAAAATGCTTGTCATAAATAAAGCACTTGTATGGTAACTTTATGAAAAAGAAGCATCATGTTTAAGGTTCATTAATTTTATCATTAAATGAATTTCATGTAGATAAGACAGCTCTAAACTAAATTTCTTTTGGGTTCAAATCAACATTGCATGACGTACAGTTTTACCAGGTAACATGTTGGCGTATGAATTTTGTTTTAATAATTAATGTAACTTCCTTATTATGTGGTTTGAACCTAATGGGACTGAGTTCATGCATGGGTTGTATAGAATAGTTCATCACTATATAAAATGGTGCTACTTGCTTTTATAAAAAAAGAAATGTACTTTCTGTCAAAAATGGCATTTTTGCTAAAACATCTGTATTTTCCCCCTCATTAGCAATGACATGCATGTGTAAATGGATGGATGATCCTACGGATGTAATTTACAACTTAAGGAAATGAAGCTACTGAAATCAAACAGGTCTGATTATAAGACTGGTTATGATATCAAAAATCCAGTGAATTTAATGTTCAATTTAGATGATACTTTAAATTATTTTGCCTATTTTAAACTGTTGTATGCAAAAACATTTTCATTTTATAGCTGAAGTTTAGATAAAATAAAGAAGACAAATGTCAAGGCTTACCTTTATTGATGACTTTGTGGGGCTTGAAGATACTGTAGCAATCAAATTAAACTCTTGTTAAAATGAAGAAATGCAATTCCAAAATGACCTCGTACAAGGTCATTTTAATGTTTTATACCATTTGATTTCCTGTTACAAAAGGTAAAATGTCTTTGATGGTCGCCTTCATCCTGTTCTGCATCCTCATTCCTAAGGGCCAGAAACCCGATTCCCGTTTTCGGTGATGCCTCCCCCAGATTCCTCTCCTCTTCCAAATGTCCCATGAGCCTTTTGCTCTACTATGGATAACCAACCCATTTGACACTTTCAAAAGGAAATCCTGGAAAGACAACATCTTATAATAGGAATTTTAGACATCACATAAAAACAGTGGAAGAGCTGTTTTTAGTCTTCACATTTCAGCGGCCATTTTCTACTCTAAGTCTGAGGCTGGCCCCATTAAGACCTTCCGCTAACTTCTTGTATCCTTGCAGTGGACATCACTATCTGGGTGCTTCATTGTCAAAAAAAACACACAATTCAGTATACCTCAACCTGAACCAACCATCGTTCCATTTATACTGGCTCTTCCGCTGAACTTGATTATGTCAATGATGACATTGTCGTCTTGGTCACTAATGCTTGAAACATGGAGTAATTTGGGGTATCCTATTTCTCAAACTCTGTATCCAAATAGCACTTGTGTACATATTTGATTTCCTTCTCTAGATTAGGAACCTCTTAAAAGGCAGTTGTTTTTTCCCAACTCCATGGCACTCAGCAGCGTCTGATATGTAGCAGATGGTCAGTGAATAGTCGCGGAGTGAATATTAATTATAACAGAAGGTATAGTTGTCATTAATGTGTAGGAGGTGATTTAAATAAGGCGTTTAAAATCATCATAAGCAAGTAACTGAAGGAAGTCTTGCATGATGTTTAGTTTCTATTTGATTGTTCTTTCCTGAAATCTAAGTACATTGGTATCCTACAGTTCTATTCATACTCCCAAGGCCTGCCTGGGCCTGTTGCAAAAAATCATGCTAGGAGAGGGCTCAAAGCCTTATCAGTTAACATGATTCACTAACTCAAAGTGCAGTAGAACAGTATGCCATCCTGGAAGGTGAAATAATCAAAGAATTATTAAATATCTGATAGGATTTTAATCATCATCATATATAATAAAAGGCTAATATGCAAATTGTCCTCGACTGGGAGACCAGGAGTTGGATCACTCACTAAGATGTGGGCTGACCACCAGGGAGCGGCACGGAACATGGCAGGCCACCAGCAGTGGTGACTGGGTGCTGAGGGAGCGAGGGAAGAAGGAGGCAGGGAGGCCGGGAGGCGGGGAACCTGATCAGCCCTGATCACTGGCCAGGCCTAGGGACCCTATCTGTGCATGAATTTCATGCACTGGGTCTCTAGTATAAGTATAAACATTAATCATTTGAAAAGGAAATATTTGAGTATGTACTAATGCATGCGTTGCCTTTAGTTCTGAAGCAAATTTTATTTCAGCATATATGAGCATTGTCCTGATTTTCAATTTTGTTATTTCCAATATAAATTTAAAAAGCAAACTTTTCCAAAGCTATCCCAGCAAAGGCTAGAAAAGATGAGAATAAAAAGATGGAATGCAAATTTGTCGTAATAATCTTTGTTAAGCTTAAGGCATTACTAAGCAATTATAAGTGTAGGATACATTTCCAATTTCTTTGACAACTAGGAGAGATCTCTCTTAATGATCTCCCTCCTTTACTGCACATTAGAATTACTTGGGGAGCTTTTAAAATCCTGATGCCCAGGTTGCACTCCACCAGACTTAAATCAGAATGTCTGAGGGTAGGAGTCAGGCATCAGTATTTTAAAAAGATATTCAGGTGATTCCAAATTGCAGCAATTTGGGAACCCACGCAACTGAGTAAGGGCAAGGAGAAACATATCATGGAAAGCTGAAATAAACAAGATGGTGTGGGAGGGGAAGATCATAAAGGTCCTAGTCACACCTTTATTTTCTTTTTATATGTTCTGGGTATACAAGGTACTTAAATACTTACTGAATTGAACTAGCCTTATTAAATCATGTCATTAGTAGATGACTCAGCCACCCATTTCCATAGTCATTATCATTTTCATATCTCTTAAGCATCCAAGATATTACACTAGCCAACGCACACCCTGATAGCTGTGCTTCATCTTCATCATGGATGAGAGTTTGTAACAGTTATAACACTCCAGTGTGCCAGGAGCCATCCACATCAGGATTCCTTTAAACATTCCTGGTACACACACAAAAAGAAAAAAAAAATATTCCTGGTACAAACTGTATCAAATGGAGTTTCTTGGAAACAGACTCTCGGATGGGAGTTGCATGCAGAAGGTTTACTGGGGGTCCTCTTGAGAGATATACCCACAGGGAGTGAGAAAGATAGGACTGGGCAGAGGGAGAGATGGACCACCGAGGTGGTTGCAGTTGAGGCCTCAGCCTATCTGAAAAGGAGCCCTGCAGATGGATAGCCCTTCAGAGTTGTTACAAATTGAGGCAAGAGAGCCAGGTGTTTGTATTCCTACATTAGCTGGGCAACGGCTGCAGGCTCCCCCTTGGGGGAGGGGCAGATAATTTGACTCTGAGGCTTTTCTCAGAGCTACTCTCAAGGAGGGCTGCAGCAGTTCCAGCAGCTAGAGCAGCGGTTCTCAACCTGTGGGTCGCGACCCCTTTGGGGGACGAACGACCCTTTCATAGGGGTCGCCTAAAACCATCGGAAAACACATATATAATTACATATTATTTTTGTGATGAATCACTATGCTTTAATTATGTTCAATTTGTAACAATGAAAATGCATCCTGCATATCAGATATTTACATTAGGGTTCATAACAGTAGCAAAATTACAGTCATGAAGTAGCAACGAAAATAATTTTATGGTTGGGGGTCACCACAACCTGAGGAACTGTATTAAAGGGTCGCGGCATTAGGAAGGTTGAGAACCACTGAGCTAGAGGATGACTGTTGGTCTAGAAGAGGGGAACTGGTTGAAGGACCACAGTATCTATTACAAAGTTCAAAATGACTTATCTTTGGCCAATACTTTGTGTGGGTTCATGAATCTTTTGACATGGCCTATTGGTTTTGTAGCGCTTCCTTGCTTTTTGGTATAAAAATTCCAGGCTCTACCTGAACTAGAACTGGAATCAGTAGTTTCTCCAAGGGATTTTTTTTTTTTTAAAGAGGTATTCAGCAACCACAAAATGAATGTTAGGGTTGTTTATTAATTCTAGGCTCTTTCTTTCTTTCTTTCTTTCTTTCTTTCTTTCTTTCTTTCTTTCTTTCTTTCTTTCTTCTCTCTTCTTCCTTTTTCTTTTCTTTTTTTTTCTTTTTTTTTTTGTTAAACCTCACATGAGGATATGTTTTTCACTGATTTTCAGAAAGAGTAGAAGGGAGAGAGAGAGAAACATTGAAGTGAGAGAGACACATGGGCTGGTTGCCTCCTGCACCAAGCCTGACTAGGGCTGGGGGGTGGGGATGGAACACAAAACCCAGGTATCTGCCCTTGACCAGGGGCTCTGGCCAATGCTCTAACCACGGAGACACCGGCCAGGGCTAATTCTAGGCCTTTTCAATGGATAGAACTAAAACAATATATTTTTGAAAGGAAAAAAATCACAGACTCATATTAATATTGCCATTTTGAATTTAACATTATAAGATTTTTTATCTCCTTTTCTTTACATTAAAAATTTTAGTTCATAACAACATTAAATATTTGTATTCCCCTATTCTCTTCCCATATATGTTTGAAAACAGTAATACTGCTATTACTGCAAACAATTAGGCTACAAAATAACTTTAAAAATATATCCTTGCAGCTCTCTAGAATATATTCCGATGTGTTTCAGAGTCACTAGATTTTGTGAGCGCACTCTGCTTGATTTGTATCCTCTACAACCTTTTAATTCATTATTTGTAGCAGGACACATTCTTGTCAAATTTGCAGATAACAGGTAGCCCAAAAGATAAGAGAATGTATTAGAAAACAAAAATCAGGGTCACAAATCTCCATTCTTTATAGTGATGGCCTAAGTTTTATACAATAAAATATGATAAGTATAGCTGCAATTATGTAGTTGTTTTATATTCACTTAATAAAAAATAGAAAATTATATTAAAATAAGTACAAACTTAAATTTATTAATAAGAAAGGCTACCACTTTTTGAGTACATATTAGATGCCAGGCACTCTGCTAAATGCTTCATATAATTTTTAAATTTAAACTTGACAAGAACCTCATAAGGCAATAGCAGTAGTATGACATTTGTACTACGACAGCAGTAATAGCTAACATTTACAGAGCATTTCTTCAGTACCAGCTGCTGTTTTAGACTTAATTCTTACAACAAGCCTTCAAATGGGGTACTATTATTATTACCTTTATATAGATTAGGAAATCGAGGCACAGAGAAGTTCAGTAACTTGCCTAGTTCAGACAGGAAATGGAGCTAGGATCCAAATCTGGCAGTCGGCTTCCAAGGCCATGCGTATTCTTCCTCCTTTTACCGATGAGACTGAAGATTCAAGAGGTTGAGAAACTTCCCCGAGTTTCTAGTAAACTAAGGCCTGGGATTCAATTCCACGGCGCTTGATTTTACAACAGATTTTTTAACTGCTCTGCTGTACTGCCTTCCTGTAAAACTACTAAGTAACTAGT
This sequence comes from Myotis myotis, assembly GCF_014108235.1. Taxonomy (NCBI): domain Eukaryota; kingdom Metazoa; phylum Chordata; class Mammalia; order Chiroptera; family Vespertilionidae; genus Myotis; species Myotis myotis. Next base: position 14,856,961 of record NW_023416314.1, on the reverse strand, counting down.
AGTTAGATCAGGTGCTTAAACGATATTGGTGGTAATCTTGATAGCAGATTGCAGTTTCACAGACCTCTTCCTTCTGAAAGTTCAGGAGGTTAAGCACGTTGCTCAAGCTTACAGATAGCGAGTTGTAAAGTTGCCGTTCACACCAGGTCTGCCTCCGAAGCAGGCAGAACGTCCTGTACTGTGCAAGAAGATAACGATGATAAGATGAAAAGACGACTTGCAGGTTCAATGTGAGGCAGTGGTCTGATGCTCCTGCCACCAGGTAAGTGCTACCCGAAGCTGCGCTGTAGAAATACAGTGTTCAGAGCAAGGGAGGCGACAGTCCCACTTGGTCCCGCGGAGATGGAGCCCACCTGGAGCGCTGTGCGCGCGTGGGCCCCACACTCTGAGGGTCACGGACTCACCTGAAGCCCAGCCCGAGGGGAGCGCCCAGTGGGGTGGGGAAGGCGCTGAGTAACATGTCTCAGGGAAGAACTGTTAAAACTCTGAGAGTAGTCTCCGTGCAGGCTGAATAGCTAGTATTTAAAGTGTCCTCACGTGGTGGAGGATGGGACACACTCCAGAGCAGCGGTTCTCAACCTTGGAATCACCTGGGAATCTTTTCAAAATCCTGATTTCTGGGCCTCATCCTCCGGAAATTCTGTTTCTTTGTTATGGGGTGAGGCCACAACATTAGTAACAAAGAAACAGAATTTCCGGAGGATGAGGCCCAGAAATCAGGATTTTAAAAAAAGATTCCCAGGTGATTCTAATGTGCAGCCAAGGTTGAGAACCACTGCTCCAGAGGGAAGAATGAAGCTGCATAGACAGAGAATCAAAGAAGTGGATTTGGCTCCTCACAGGGAGGGAGGCCCACCTGGTGTTTGGAGCTGTTTAGAAAGAATATGGGCTTCCTTGTCAGAGTGAAATTGTTTTCACTGATCAGAACCTGGATGAGCTCTTACGGTGGGTGTGTGAAGACGTATAAGTCAGGTGTGGTGGTTCTGACATTTTGGTGGTATAAGGCCCACATGGGGGAACTTGGTAACTAGCACTGATTTCCAGGCCTCACTTTTAGAAGTATTGACTCAGTAGATCCAGCTGAAGGTCCAAGACTCTCTGCCTTTTTAACAAGCAGCCGGGTAGATCCAAACCAGGTGGTCAGGGCCCACACTTTGAGAGCTAGTCAGGCTGATAAACTCTGAAATCTCTTCCACTTATTTCGCAAATAAACATTTCAGTAACTAATGTCTGTAGTCAACATATGGACTGTGCAGAGAAAGTTGTAAGTTCTATGAAAGATTCAAGACAAAATTCTTTAATATGGTGACAGTTACAATTAGAAGTGAACTTATTTGGAATGTAGGATATTAGAATATGGAAGGAGAAGGCTTGATTCTCAATTTGTCAGGTAAGACTTAAAAAGTGCAATGGAAGTTACAAATGCAGTTTGAAAATCTTTAAACAGAGAACCCTGTCGACATAGACAAGGAGCAATTTCATGGGGGCCGCGAAAAAAGCTGAGCATCCTGAATGACAGCACCTGTGTCAGGCTAAACACCCATACCAGGCTTTGGGGCCCAGGCTACTATAAATTTCCGCCTGAAACTAACAGAACATGTGTGAGCGAGAGTCGGAAACTAAAAGCATAGTTGGTCTTCTGACTCTGGCCCACTTCGTGTTGGGGCTGAAGATTTTTTGCTGGTAAGTACAATAATTTTTTATTAATATTAACTTTTATTTAAAGCATGCAACCTGAGAGCCACATTTTAAAATGTTTTTGCTCTCTATAAATATGTTTTTTAAAAGTGGGGCTTGGTGTAATTACTGTCCAACATAAAGACTTTTTCTTTTACTCAAGTTGCATAATGAAGTTTTATTTGCTTCTTAGGTGTATTAAAGTTTAAAAAAGATATTTTTCCTTTGAAATTTGTTAAAAATTGGCTAGTTGAAGAGGTGGTATTTTTGCCTGTTTTGTTGATAGTACTCATGTGCTTATTTAGTTATTAAAAACTAGCAAATAATTTCTAATTAAAATGTAAGGTGTATACAATTTCCAAAGAGTGACTACATGTTGGTAAGTGAGGCTCGCGGTTCTATTTCATTCATTCTTGCTTCCTTTTAATGGTTGCAGACCTCATAGATTTTTCTCCTTGAATCATGAGAGATGAAATTGCAACAGCAGTTTTCTTTGTCACAAGATTGGTGAAAAAGCATGACAAGCTGAGTAAACAGCAAATAGAAAACTTTGCAGAAAAGCTGATGACTATCTTGTTTAAAACATACAGAGGCCACTGGCACTCTGAGTGCCCCTCTAAAGGGCAAGCCTTCAGGTGAGAGCTGGTGCGGGGTGTGGGGAAGCGGGGGGAACAGGCACTGGCAATGATTTTGTTGGCACCCTGTGAGGAATGCAAGTTGTATGGACTGAATGTGGGCTTGCTTGAAAGAGATACTTAGTGACAGTGCAGATGAATATTCTTAGCACAAACCCCCTTGTGTGAGGTGGATGGAGCAATTTCTAACTGGTGTTAACGGTGAAAGATATGCAGTGAACGCTTGGTGAATGAATTGTGTGACTCAGGGATGCAACTCACATTCTGAGTTGCTGTGAGAAAAGCTGAGGTTTCACTCTTATTTGTAAAACTGGAGGGTGGGGAAGGGGTGGGGGAAGCAGGGGTGAGGTGGGAGCTTTGTGTATTGCAGCAGAAGCCTAGAACCATATTTCTTCTAAGTCCTAACTAAAACAGAGTGCGGTGGTTCTCACAATGCCTGTCTGTGCCCTTGGAGTGGCTGGTAATGGTGACATTCATGTCTGATAGTTTCTATGATCCTCGTGCTAAAGCGCCTGTTGCCATGCCTTTGTTTCCCTTCCCTTGCTTTTTAAGGTGTATCCGGATAAATAATAATCAGAATAAAGATCCCATTCTACAGAGGGCTTGTGATGAAAGTAAAGTGAATTTTTCTCACCTGGGACTTCCAAAGGAGATGACCATATGGGTAGATCCCTTTGAAGTTTGCTGCAGGTGAGTAACCTCATTGGAAGTAAGAGTCTGCGTTCCCTCTGACAGGTGGAAACCTTAGGTTAGTTAGTCAGTTCTGTACACGTTTGTGAAAGATGGTGCCCTGGCTTAACAGCGAGGGCAATGGTTGGTTAAGGTTTTAGTTGCAAACTTTATTAGACAACGCAGACTTCCAGGAGGAGTGGGAAGCACAACGATTTTGCATAATATTTGAAATTTGATTTTAATTTCTGCCAATAGTAGATTATGTCTAAGTCCTTCAGGCAGTATCAAGGGGGAAGAGGAGTTATCTACCATGGGGCAATTCAGGCCATCAGTTCATTCAAAAGAAATGAGTCTTTGTCTTTTTCTGAGCAGTTAACCAAGATAGCACTTAAGGAACACCCCCACCAATTACAACAGTGCAGTAGCTGAAGGTCATAACGTCTCTCAACTTGCTTTGCTGTCAAGTCATTTCAATTTGTTTTTCAAAATAACTCTTTTTGTAAGTTAGTGAGTTGTCTCCAGAAGAAATTAGAGATGAGCTGTGAGACATTGAATCCCAAACAAATACTTTATTTTCTTTTCCTACTTAGGTATGGTGAGAAAAATCACCCGTTTACAGTTGCTTCTTTCAAAGGCAGATGGGAGGAATGGGAGCTCTCCCGACAAGTCCTGGATGCTGTCAGTAGAGCCTCACTAGACTACTCCTCAGGCACTTCCTCCGATGAAGAGAGTTGTAGCAGAGAGCCCCGGAAAATTCCTAAAGTCAGCAATCCGAGGAGTATTTATCAGGTAAAGTGTGCTCCAGGTCTCCTGTCTACTTGTATTCCTATTCTGATTCTAAAAAGAATATGCTGACTGTAAAAGCAAAGAAACAACAATTGGAAAACCTGGAAAAAACCAAAACTACAAAGTTTAAAATCACAATATTAATATTCTGGCAAAACGTTTTTCTGTGTTTTGTTTTTTCCTTCTATATGTAGCTCCTCTACTTGGCTGAATGATCAGGATCTAGACTATCATCTGCAGTCCCATTTTTCCATATAGTATTTGGACATAAACTTCCTTTCACCTAAATTTCTTCAGAATTAAATATTAAAATTAGTGGCCTTTCTTATTTTTTTATTTTTATTTTATTTTTAAATTTTTTTTTTTTACCACAACCCATAGAAAGACCCGCATAGCTATATGTTAGAAATAGTTTTCATGAAACACTACTTACCCTTAGTAGGTACAATGATTCCAACGCTTTGAATTAAATTAAATTGATTTCAACCATCTAAATTGATTTCATGACTCATTAATGGTGGCAACCCACAGTTTGAAAAACAGTGATCTAGGGAGATCTGTGTTGACACTTTGTATGTGTATACTTGTATGTTTCCTTAAAATGATCACTTATGGCCCTAGCTGGTTTGGCTCAGTGGATAGAGCATCGACCTGCAGACTCAAGGGTCCCGGATTCGATTCCAGTCAATGGCACATGCCCGGGTTGTGGGCTCGATCCCCAGTGGAGGGCACACAGGAGGCAGCCAATCAATGGTTCTCTTTCATCATTGATGTTTCTATCTCTCTCTCCCTCCCCCTTCCTCTCTGAAATTAATAAAAAAATATTAAAAAAATAAAATAAAATGATCACTTATGTATTCACATGTTAAAGTAATTTAAATACTTAAAATTTTAATATTCATTTGCTTTCCTAGTAATTTTCTCAGTTACTCTAGATACCTGCCAATAATAAATTATTTCCACATTGTTATATAAAAAAAGCTGATAACTTATACAGAAAGATGTCTGAATTTTAAATTATTTCTGGAGATTTGATTCTCAGACATGGAATTACTAGGTCCATACATTTTAATAAATGTATGGACATTTTACTCATTCTCAATGTACAGCCAAAGTACCTTTTAGAAAATTATATTTATTTGTAGTCTAACCAGCTTTATGTGACAAAGTGTTTACCATTTTTTCTAAAATTGAGTATTCTCACTTAAAAATAGTTTTGATAACAATACTATTACAGATATTATTAAAGTTTAAAAATTAAAAATCTCCATGTCCCCAAATGTTTTAGGTATTTACTATCTTAATGAATTTCCTCTTTTTTATCCACTTATCATTTAAGTTCTGAATGTATTAGTATAGGCTCTTCAAACTTTAAGAGTATTTTAACTTGTCATTTTACTGGAAAATATTACTTCTCCAGCTTGTTTAGTTTTCTAAACTCTATAGATAGTTTGTACATAGTTCTATGTGTGTAAAAGTTTAAAATTATATAATGAAATATTTGCCCTTAGTTCTATTTTTTAAATTAATTAATTTATTGTCGAAAGTTTTACATATGTCTCATTTTCCCCACTTGACCCCCCACCCCAGCCATTCCCACCCCAGGCAAGCCCCCACCGCCCCAGTGTCTGTGTCCATTGGTTATGCTAATATGCATGCATACAAGTCCTTTGGTTGCTCTCTAACCACCCCCACCCCCCGCCATTTGTCTCTGGATCTGTTCTTGTTCATCAAATTATGTTGATCATTATATCCCACATATGAGTGAGATCATGTGATATCTTTCTCTGACTGGCTTATTTTGCTTAGCATAATGCTCTCCAGTTCCATCCATGCTGTTGCAAATGGTGAAAGTTCCTTCTTTTTTATAGCGCTGTAGTGTTCCATTGTGTAGATGCACCACTGCTTTTTAATCCACTCATCTGCTGATGGGCACTTAGGTTGTTTCCAAATCTTAGCTATTGTAAATTGTGCTGCTATGAACATAGGGTGCATATATCCTTTCTGATTGGTGTTTCTGGTTTATTGGGATATAGTCCTAGAAATGGGATTACTGGGTCAAATGGGAGTTCCATTTTTAACTTTTTGAGGAAACTCCATACTGTCTTCCACTGTGGCTGCACAGTCTGCATTCCCACCCGCAGTGCACGAGGGTTCCTTTTTCTCCACATCCTCTCCAGCACTTGTCATTTGTTGATGATAGCCATTCTGACAGGTGTGAGATGGTACCTCATTGTTGTTTTGATTTGCATCTCTCGGATGATTAGTGACTTTGAGCATGTTTTCATGTGTCTCTTGGCTTTCTGAATGTCCTCTTTCAAAAAGTGTCTATCTAGGTCCTTTGCCCATTTTTTGATTGGATTGTTCATCTCCCTTTTGTTAAATTAAAAGTTCCCTGTAAATGTTGGAGATTAAACCCTTATCGGTGATATCATTGGCAAATATGTTCTCCATGCAGTGGGCTTTCTTGTTGTTTTGTTGATGGTTTCTTTTGCTGTGCAGAAGCTTTTTATTTTGATGTAGTCCCATTTGTTTATTTTCTCCTTAGTCTCTCTTCACCTGGTTTTGGAATTAGGGTAATGCTGGCTTCATAGAAAGAGCTTGGAAGTGTGCCTTCCTCTTGAATTTTTTGAAATAGTCTGAGGAGGATCGTTTTTAGTTCTTCTTTGGATGCTTGATGGAACTCCCCTATAAAGCCATCCCGGACCAGGGCTTTTGTTTGCTGGAAGATTTTTGATCACTGCTTCAATTGCTTCAGTAGTTATCGGCCTATTCAGGTTTTTTGATTCTTCCTGATTGAGATCTAATTCTATTTTTATGCTTAGAAAGGCCATCTTCCATTTAGGGATCAGCCATATTCTTCTAGACAATATCATTTCAGAGTATAGTCTATAAAACATCTGTATTGGTCACTTGAGATGTTTAAAATGGATATTTCTAGACCTCCACTCAGAGATCATGATTAGACAGTTTTGGGTCCCACCAGTGGGGTGGGGTGAGGTAGGGGAGAATGTACAAATATATAGACATTTGCATAAATGTGTTTTAAAAAATTTTATTTAGATTAAAACATTTTTATTTAAAGGTATGAAATTGACTTGCTTTATACCCTTGAAAATGCTAGCCAATTTTCCAAATATGATTATCCACTTCTCTTCATTTGAACTTCCTATGCTTTTGAAACATTTAACTTCTGAGTTATAAGTTTTATTTAATCCTTAGAGCTAGCTTCTTAGTTTAAAAAAGATCTTTATGCACCTTTTTATCATTTTTTTCTTCTTTTTTCCAGGTTGAAAACCTGAAACGGCCCTTTCAAACTTGGTTCCAAATCCCCCCCAAAAAGAACGTATTGGATGGCGGTCTGGGCCACCTGAGAAATGCTTATCACGCACTGCATAGGAACCGCAGGGGCCATAAGCCTGCGGCTGTGTGCCTGGTGGACAGGTACCACTGGGTCAACACCAACCCGTAAGGCAGTGGCTGCGCACTCAGTGCCATAGCGCTCAGAGGGGCCACTTTATTTTCTCTAAAACAAAACTAGTCTGAGGTTGAGAGGCTCATGAAACAGAAAAAGTAACATTAGGGACCAGGGTGCATGATGGGAATCCTCTCACACAAATCATGACAGTGTTCTTAGCTGTACTTTTAATTCTTATTTAATTTTATATGAAGTTTTAGATAACATTGATGAATGTACTCTGAAGGTAATAGAATGAAGATATTAACCTGTGATAAGATTTAGTGAATTATGAAAAGTAACAGTTTAAATAAACGTGTTGTTTTTAATATATTCCTCGTTCAGTTTGTTGCAAGAAAATTTTAAGTTTCTTTCTTCGTTAGCCATTAAAAAAAAAAAAAAGCAGGTCTTCATTTAGGGAAGAGTGAGCCTCATAATATAGTTTTCTGGTTCTACTTTGTTACCTGCCATCACTTTTATTTCATAAGGCCAGTGAGAGCTTGTTTGAAAATTGCTCTTTAAGATACATAATTCCCTTTATAAAAAAAATTGGTTTTATTTCTAAACCTCGTAATAGACTTAATAATTATGACTTATTTTATAAGAGCGATACATGCTCATCATAAGAATTCAAGCTAAGTGGAAAAACAGCACCAAGAAAATAAAATGCGATCACGTCCAGCCAGAAATTACCGTTATTCACATTAAAAGGTGACCATCATTCCAGTCATCCTCTTCTATATACAGATGTAAGGATCTGTACACACACAATTTAACAAGAAAACCATGCTACAGGAGCCACTTGTAAATATTTGGATTTAACTTTATTTGATCTTAGCAAAACAAAGAAACCTAAAGTGAAACAGAATTGTTGAAATATTCATCAGCTTTTCTATCACAAAGTATCTTATATCCTGAAAGACTTCTTTATGTTTTTTTTTTTTTTTAAAGGGAAAACACCAAGAGGCTGGAATAATCTTCAAAACTTAAAAAATTTATGCAGTTATTGGTTACTTGTGGCTATATAAGCTGCAGAAATTAGCACTCTTAGTTTTTCTTTGTCCCTTATTTCCCATGTCATTTTTTAAAAAACGGAGGTGTAATCGACAGATAGCATTATATTATTTTCAGGTATACATTATATTATTTTCAGGTATACAACATGATTCGGGTATTTGTGTACCCCGTGAAATCATCACCACAGTAAGTCGAGTTAACATGCACCATCATACATAGTTACAAAATTTTTCTTGTGATGACAACTTTTAAGATTTACTCTCTTGGCAACTTTCAAATACGTGGCCTTTTTAATGTTACAGTTTAATATTTATGTTCTGTCCTAAAACAATTATTCCTATAGTTTTTTTCTTAGTTCTAATGTTAAAACTGATTCAATGTTCATCAATAAACTTTTCTATACTGTGAAATCTATTTTGATTCATTTTTGGTGAACTGGATTTAGCAGCTTTTCTTTTTTAAAAATGTTTTGAGATAATTGTAAATTTACATACAGTTAAGAAATAGATACTGTGCACTCTTTACCCAGTTTCCACCAAAGGTAACATTTTGTGAAACTATAACATCACCACCAAATACAGAACATTTGCATCACCCACCAGCATCCCTCTTGTTGCCTTTAATAGTCACACCCACTTCCTTCCCACTATCATCCCTTCCTTAACCCCCTTGACAATTACTAATCTGTTCCCCATTTCTATAATTTTGCCACCTCAAGCATGTTATAAATGGAATCATATGTAGGTAAACTTTTGGGGTTGGCTTTTTTCACTAAGCAAAGTTCTATGAAGATTCACCCAGGTGGTTGCATGTATCAGTAGTTTGTTCCTTATTATATATCACTAGTGGCCCTGCGCATGAATCCATGCACGAGTAGCTCTCCACTGCACTGTAGCTCGCTGTCCCGCCCTCCTGCTGATCGGTCGTTACTGTCACGGCATAATGACCATTTACATATTACCTCTTTATTATATAGGATGGTATAAAAGTTTGCCTGTCAAAGGATGACAACTGAGTTTTCTAGTTTGGGGGATTATGGATAAAACTGCTATAAACATTCATGCACATAGACGGGGAACGTAAGTTTTTGTTTCTCTGGGATAAGTGCCTTAGAGTGCAAATTAATACTGGGTCACATGATTGTTGTATGTTTGGATTTGTAAGAAGTTATCACACTGTTTTATAGGGTGGCTGTACCATTACTCCCACCAGCAATGTATGAAGGATGTAGTTTCTTCATATCGGTGCCTGCCTTTGGTTTAGGTCTCTTCCCACTTACCAGAATTACTTAAATTAAAAAAAAATAGTGTCAAATCATTGTAGTTTTACCATCTATATATTCTCTTCGGTGCAATGTCTGTGCCATGTCTTGTGTCCATCTCAGGAAGGGGTTCCTCATAGCTGTTGGACTGGAATGGAAATTCCAGCTTCTCATGTTGTTTCGAGTAATGCTTTGGTGACGGTGGCCCTATTACCAGTGGGCAGTAGTGAAAGTTCTAACCTAACTCTTGGCCTCTGCTGATGCCACTCCAGTGGGAGGGTGGTGGTGAGGGGACTTGTTGCTGCCATATTGTTAGTAGATGTCTAGATTTGCCACATGGTCTCCACTGACATCATGGGGTTGAGGGGGGTTTGTAACTGCCCTGTGGGGATGAAAGGTGAAAACCCCCTGCTTGCTACTTCATCTTTTCTGGCACCTCCACAGGAGGAGGTTGGGGTGCCTTGTTACAGGTTGGTGAGTGGGGGGAAGTCTAGACTCCCCAATCAACTTTTCTGGGTGTGGTTGGAGGCAGGGGGTTTGTTTGTTTGTACTTTGGGCTGTGGTGTTTGGCTGGAGTAAAGCAGTCATTGTCTAAAGGTTTCCTGTCCTCGTGGGATGCTCCGTTCTCAGCCCTCTGGCTGAAGAGAGCAGGCTTTTGTGGAGCTCTCTGGGTCTGTGCTCAATGGTGATTGTGGGTTGCTGGGGTTTATTTCTAAGTTTGGAAAACAGGAAGAAAAAAGAGAATCTGTGGAGGTTACCATCACAGGCTGCCTTGGGCTCAGAGGTCCCTGGCTGTTCTGTTTTCTTCTCGACACCTTTCAAGATCTTCTTGTTTATTTTTTATACATAATACCCAGGGATTTTAGTTGTATTTGGTGGAAGGAGTAGGGAAAAGTATGCCACTTCATCTTCCTGGAAACAGAAGTCTATGCACTACTCTTGAAGTTAAAAACCAAATTTTTTTTAAAACAATTAAGTATTATATTTTGGGGAAAGGGTTCTTTTTGATAATAATTGGTGAAATATGGCTTCTGTACCTATTGAGGTTTTCTTATCCTTTTCTGCTCAGTGGGCTATTATTGTGTGTGTATGTGTGTGCATACAGGCTAATTCCTTAAAGATAACTCGAATATCAAAACTTAATCTCACATTTATTGATTTAATTCAGCAAGAAATACACATAAGACAGCAGGAAAGAGAACATGGTCCCTGCCTTGTAGTCTGTGGCATTTCCATTAAAAAGTTCATGCTTACTAAAAACTTACAGCTGTTAATGTATTAATGGAATCAGGTGCAGGGCCCAAGAAATCAGGAAGTTGGATCATGTTTGGGTAGGTGCATTACTCAGCCAAAACTAAGAATACAAAAGAAAGAGCTTTACTTTCTGCATAGCATTTTCTTTACCACCTCTCTCAGAGGCCCTGGACTTTTGCCTAAGTATCCTAAATAGTATTGCATGTCTGGCATAATTAATCTTCACTTTACTCACTGGGAAATTCATTTAATAATTTATATAAATAGTTCAATAAAATCCTTAAGTGCATACTCCATTATTTATCATATCATCTCAAAGTACTGGAGAAGTCTTTAATCTTGTAATGTTGTGCATTTATTGCAGGTGTGAGTGTATATATGAATCTAATAATTTAATCTGAATGGCTATTTAAGATGACTAGGTGAGCAAACTCTAGCAGCAAAGAAATGAGAACTGAAGGTCAGTGTAAGATGGTAGAAATAGAGGAGTTAGATGCAGTAAACTGATTCTGAGCAGATATTCTTTATGACCCGCTTTAAAACTTTTTGATAACCTTAATTGTAAATCTTCTTGTCATGTTCTCTCACAGTGTTTTTTACTTTAACTTATTTCCCCTAAAGTAGTTTACCATTAGTATTTTGATTGGAGTTAGAGTTAAATCTTCAGCCATGTGAAGAAATTTCTTAATTATAACAAAAGACCTGCCGGGCTAAAAAATGTTGAATATGAATTGGATACTGCATTCACTAATTAGTTATTATTCATTATCTACCCACATAGTGTTTCTTTACTAACCTGTCTTCTTTGCATTGCTCAATAGACTCGGTAACAACTGTTATATTAGTTTAAAAAATCCTTTTTACAGTAATATAAAACCCTGAGTGAGAATCATCGTGGAGCACAAGGAAGAGAAGCATCCTTGTGAGAAGCAGTTTGAATTGCTGGCATTGGATTTGTAATTTGAGCAGGCATTTGGTTTGAGTTTTGTATTTGAAAATTTGTGTGTGGGGGGGCTTCTATTGGTTCATGTGATGGTGGTGTCTCTCCTGAGTAGCACTCAAATCCACCTGGAAACTTTAGTTTCAGATTACTGCTCATCTCTTTGAGGTGCTCCAACTGGGGCCTCCAAAGTGAACTTTGTATATGCCACATGGACTACATTTTATGTACTCTTATTCCTGATCACTAAATATTGTGCAAATATATCTAACTACTTTGTGTGACTCGGAAACAGACAATTTTAGATGTTAGTCAGTCGGACAATTGATAATATATATAAATTTTACATAGAAAGAAGGCCAGTCAATATTTTTAACAGATATTTTAATAAGATATGTGATCTAATGAGTCATAGTGAAAATGTCAGTATGTTCTTTATCTTCTGTGCTAAATATTAGCCCCTGTTATTTTATATATCACCCATGATTATAATATACATTAATGTGAATCATATATGAGTATTATAGCTATTTAAAATATTTTATCAGCTTCATCAGATATTGTTTTGACATATTTAATACCATTTAATTATGCAGCCTGAAATGAAATCACTATTTTCTTTCTAGATCTAAAAAATAAAATAAAAGAGAGACATATGTAGTTATTTTTATAAAAAGACAATCCACAGAATGAAGAAAATTTATTTCAGAATAAAGAATTCCTACAAATCAATTAAATAGGTGATCCAATGGGAAATGGGCAAAATACTTGACTAGACACTTCTCAAGAGAAGATTTTTAAATGGTGTACAAATATATGAAAGATGCTCAGGTACACGGGCCACCAGGAAAGTGCAAATTAAAACCACATACCCAGGGGAATGGGTAAAATAAAAATGCAACGTACTAAGGACTGGTAAAGACGAAGAGGGACCAGAACTCTTATCCATTGTTGGTGGCAGTATATATTTATGCAATCACTTTGGAAGTCTGACTTGTAGTATCTACTAAAGTTGAGCATCTCCAATATTTATTGTTTTTTAAAGATATGACATTTAAGATGCTTACAAATAACTTTTTATTGAGCAGCAGTAGGTACCATTATGGTATAGTAAAAGAAAACCTGAATAAGAAGTGGTGTATCCAAGTTCTAATTACTTTTTAAAAAATATATTTTATTTTTTACAGAGAGGAAGGGAGAGGGATAGAGAGTTAGAAACATCTATGAGAGAGAAACATCAATCAGCTGCCTCCTGCACACCTCCTACTGGGGATGTGACTGAAACCAAGGTACATGCCCTTGACCGGAATGGAACCTGGGACCCTTCAGTCCACAGGCCGACGCTCCATCCACTGAGCCAAACCGGTTAGGGCTCTAATTACTTTTTGCCCTCTTCTAGCTGGGTGAACTGGGGCAAGTCTGAGTCTCAGTTTCTGCTCTCTAGGATTAATACTTTACCTACCTCGGGGCAGAGGGATACATTCTGTGATTGTTTGGATCCTTTCCAACTCTTAGATCTAAGATCCATATCTGTTGGTACTTGGGAAGCTCTTAAATAAGGTGCTGATGACCTAACTTATTCACAACACCGTTCATTTCCAATCCTTTGCTCTGCTTACATGCTCAATGATAGACATGGTCCCAAACACACAATAAAAAGCTTCAATGTATGCATCAGAGTACAATCTGAATAGTGTAGATCTGAAGGGCACCTCATCTTATCATCATCCCCAAATTGATCTCTTGGTTTTCTTGGGAATTGTTGCTCTGTAGCAAGGATGCTTTTCAGGAAATGTTCCATATTGGTGAAGTGGAGAAGATCTTTGTTTGTCATAATATACTGTGCAGAGTGTGGAGGACAGAATCAATACTTTTGCTCCTATCTCTTTTAAGGACTTTTGGATCTTCCTAGCCAGTGTGCTGACCAGAAAGTATTATATGTAATTCTGCTTTCAAAATAGAACCAGGCCTGGCAGTAGCTCAGTTGTTTGGAGTGTCATCCAGCACACTAACTGATGTTTCTCTCTCTCCCCCCCTTTCCCTTCCTCTCTAAAATCAATAAAGGAAACATCCTTGGGCGGGATTAGAAAAGTTAAGACTTCTTTATGGATGGTGGTTGGCAGAGGACTGACATTCCAGCCCCACAGTGACCTCTGTCTTGGCAAATTATTTTTATACATCTAAGCCTCAGTTTCCTCATCTGTAAGTTAGAAATAAAAGTAGCCTGTATTGTATAAGGGCATGGGGAAGATTAAATGAGATAATGCATATAATTCTCTTGGCAGAACATCTGGTGTCTGGCCCGTGTGTAAGGCATGTGTGCTATTATCTGCCTTGTAGTTCGCTCTGGTAGATTGGAATGTTTGACTATTTAGTATCAGGACCTTATAAATCTATGTATTCATTAGCATAGTAAATATATCAAAAGCCTACTCTGAGCCTGGTACATGGGCCGTGTCAGGAAACAAAACAAACATCTCCGCCCTTATGGAGCTTACATTCTATCAGGGGAAGAAAAATAATAAACAAGAAGCATAAGTAAGTACATTATGCTGCATGTTAAGAAGTGGTATATATAAAGAAAGGAGAGGGGTAAAGAAGGTTTAAAATTAAGACAGGCTAGTCCAGTGGTTCTCAACCTTCTGGCCCTTTAAATACAGTTCCTCATGTTGTGACCCAACCATAAAATTATTTTTTGTTGCTACTTCATAACTGTAATGTTGCTACTGTTATGAATCATAATGTAAATATCTGATATGCAGGGTGGTTTTAGGCGACCCCTGTGAAAGGGTTGTTTGACCGCCAAAGGGGTCGCGACCCACAGGTTGAGAACTGCTGGGCTAGTCAGTGGAGGCCTCATTGAGGAGGTGACACTTGAACAAAGATGGGATGGAGGCTCAGGTATGCTCACACTCCTTAGACCAGGTTTCTTGACCTCAGCACTATTGACATCTGGGGATGGACAATCTTGTTGTGGTGGGGGCTATCAGCTGCATTGCAGCAGTATCTCAGTCCTCTACCTACTAGCTGACAGTAGCAGCTCCCTCTCTGGAGTCAGGACAATCAAAATGTCTCCAGATGATGTGAGGAATGCATCCCTCCTGGTTAAGGACCACTGCCTTAAAGTGTTGAGGCAGAGGGAACCCTTAAGAGGGGAGTAAGTGTACCTGCTGAGTCTGAGGAATAGCCAGGGGAAAGTGTGGTGGAGTTGAGTGAGTGAGGGGAAGAGTAGTAGGTGAAGAGGTGGGAGACAAGGGGACTGGGCTTTAAGTTTTTGGCTTTAAGTGAAATAGGGAGCCACAGAAGGATTCTGAATAGACCTGATCTCTTTTCTTTTTTTTAATCCTCACTGGAGGGTATATGTGTTTTAAGTATATATATATATATATATATATATATATATATATATATATATATATATAGAGAGAGAGAGAGAGAGAGAGAGAGAGAGAGAGAGAGAGAGAGAAGGAGAGAGAGAGAGAGAAAGAGAGAAAATTGCTCCTGTACACACGTTGACTGAGGATCAAACCTGCAACCTAGGTATGTGCCTTGACCTGGAATTGAACCCCCACCGTCATGGTGTAGAGGATGATGCTCTAACCAACTGAGCAACCCAGGCAGGGTCTGATTTTCATTTGAAAAGGATCGCTCTGACTACTGTGTTGAGAATAGACTGAAGAGACAAGTTTGGACTCAGGGAGATGAGGTAGTAAGTTTTATATTAATCCAGGCAAAAGATGATGGTGGCTTGCACCAGGCTGGTAACAGTGCAGGTGATTAGAAGTGGTCAGATTCTGGGTATACTCTGAACATAGAGCAACAGGGCTTCCTGATGGATTGGTTGTGGGGTGTATATAATAGAGAGAGGTTTCAAGGAAGACTTAGGTATGAAAAACCAGAAGAAAAGAGTTGATGTTAACTGATACAGGGAAGGTTTTGAATGGAGCAGGTTTAGAAATAGGGTAAATTAGGGGCATGCTCAGTTTGAGATATTTATTGGGCATCCTCAGTTTGCTACAGTTTGGTACTTAGTAGACATCCACGTGCAGATGGCCAGTAAGCATCTGGATACATGAGTTGAGTTAGAAAGTTAGGTTGGGGCTAGAAATAAAAATTTAAGAGTCATTGATCTACGGATGGAATTTAAAGCTGAAGGCTGGATGAGATACTCAAGGGGAGTGAATATAGACAGAGAAGAAAAGAGGCAGGACTTAATCCTGGCCCTTCAACCCTGAGAGGCCAGGGAGAAGAGGAGGGATCAGTGAAGGAGACTGGGAAGGAACAGCCAGAGAGGTAGGAGGAAAACCGGAGGAGGCCCGGTGAAGAAAATGCAGGAGGAGAAAGTAGCCAGGGGTGCCAATTGCTGTTGTTAGATGAGGGCAGAGAACTGACCATTTCCTGTGATTTGTGGGCACTAGGGTGTAACAGAATTCTGTGATCTATGGTCAACATCACCATCAGCATCAACAATCACAAAATACATCTCTGACTCTAACTAGTGGAGATTTGGTTATAGAGAAATGGAACCAAATTAGGGGTCAGGAGATCTAGAGTCCAGTCTCAGCCCTACCCCTACAAACAGCTCCATGGTTCTGGCTAATTACTTAATCTCTCCTTTAGGCACAAAATGTGACTACACACATGTATCTTACTGAGATTGCTGGGTGGGTCAAATGAGACAATATATATAAAGGTGCCTTGAAAGTTATGAAGTTTTATAAAAATAATGAATAAAGATATGCTCTTATTTATAACTTAAAAAGGAATTGACCTTTATTGGAGGATGAGCTTTTTAAGATCATAGCTTTAAATTTTACGATATTTTATTTTTAATAGTTAAAAAGCTGAGATCATATTTTCCTCAAAGTGCTTTAAATAACACAGTGTTAAGAACATCTTTGTCTAGTTTGCACAGAAAACAGCACACTGTCAGTTTGGGTAGATAGGTTACTCTTGGGCATTTGAATTTAGTCTCTGAATCACAGTGAGCTTTATAGGTGGGATTCTGCCTCCTTATTGACAATGTGCGAGTGGGACATGGAGCCACTAACATGATTCAAAGAGCCAGGTACCCACTGTCTTCCCTGCTGAACAGAGAATTTAAAAAAATATTGTCAGATGTGGTTTGAGAAGCAGGCAGAGTGTCATGGCAGTGTACCACCTGGGGAGGTCAGAAATATTTGAAAAGGTCATGCAATAAAGCATTGATTTTGTGATGAAGTCCATTTTAATCAAGACCATGTGCTACGTACATTAGTTAGTTACCCTTTCTGATGCCTCGGGCTCCAAGTGAGACTCTTTCCTTTTGATGAGTTTAGAGAGAACATCACTTCCTCTTTCAGAGCTGGGCTGCTCTCCCAGCGGGCTAGCACTTATACTGTGGTCCAGCTTACTGTCCGGGGAAGCTGCTGATAGTTGCAGTGTGATAGGGAACGCTTCCCTGAAAAAGGCCTTCAACCCCTGGCCAAGGACACGGTGAGGGGTAGTTCAGTGCCACTTTTAGGCAATTGCTATTAAGGCTTTAAAATAATATTTGAAAGAAAAATGGGGTTTGAAATGTATCATGCTTATTTGTCCTCACCATGGGTTACCACTGTCATTTGCAATTGTGGTGAGGCTTATGTGTTGACAATGAAGTAGCCATGGGAAGCAGGTCTCATAGGAAGACCGCTTCTCTCCAGAATTCTTACAGAGTGGTGCATGCGCTTTGTTAGATGCTGTCAGGAAATCTTCTTTCTGGCCTGGCAGTAGGAACCATAGGCTACCAAGAAGACTTCAGTCCATTTGACATGTTGCAAAGTTTATATCATTGACGATCCCGGGAAATAGAGTCTGCGTCACAGAGAAAGAGAAGCAAACAGCCCCGTGTGTGTTGTAAATACCTTATAAAATGACCTCAGGAAGGAGGGATTGGAGTTCTGGTGGAAGTCCTCGGCAGTGATGTGGGCCAGGCAGTGAATCAACAGCAGGAGGAAGCTTCCCACAGATGCCAAACACTCTCTCCCAATAAGCAGCGTGTTTTCAGCACTCTGAATGGAGAAAATACCCAAACACGGAGATGTCCACTTCAGGCAGCCGCTCCCCTGACTCATGTTCCCTACTTTTATAGAATCTAAAATAACTTTGAATAACTCCCTGGGCTAATGGAAGTTTACTGAAGTGAAGAATCGGAAGATAAAGGATAAATGATTGTTTTAGCTCAACTTTCTGAATAAATCATTTTCTCTAATGTCTCCCAGATTTTCTGCTACCCAACCTCATTTTATAGAAAACAAACTTTTGGAAATTCAGAGCCAATTACTCAAGTATCTGTTCTTTTATCAATATCCTCTAGTCACCGTCTCCTTATGCAACGGTTCTCAAACTTCAGTGTGAATAGGAATCACATGGGAGTGATTCTGTTCTAGGGGCTTTAGGTGGGGCCTCGGCGTTTCCACTTTCACCAAGCTCCTCCGTGGTTGCTGCAGGAGGCCCAAGGACCACACAATGAGAACCGTTGTCCTAGAGGGCTCGCAGGCTCTGTCTTTCATGCCCTTATTGAAATCAGGCTCTCAGATCTCCTGTCTTGCCTCATTGATTTGAAATAACTCCCTCGTTCATTCTCTTAAGAGGCAATAGGTTGGCCTGGAAAAGCCTTAGATAATTTGGAATCAGGCAGTTTGAGAGCTGTTCCTGGAATCAGCTATGGTGGCAGCACAGACTAGTGGTTAAAAAATGAGTTTGGGCCAAAACCGGTTTGGCTCAGTGGATAGAGCCTCGGCCTGCGGACTGAAAGGTCCCAGGTTCGATTCCGGTCAAGGGCATGTACCTGGGTTGCGGGCATATCCCCAGTAGGAGATGTGCAGGAGGCGGCTGATCGATGTTTCTAACTCTCTATCTCTCTCCCTTCCTCTCTGTAAAAAATCAATAAAATATTTAAAAAAAAAAAAAAAATGAGTTTGGGTCAAATACGCCTGGACCTAAGTTGAAACTCTTGCTGACAATGTAATCTTGGACAAGTTCTGGGCCTCAGTTTCCTAATTCATAAAATGAATACCTAACCAGAGTGCCTACCCCTTAGGGCAGTGGTTCTCAACCTTCTGGCCCTTTAAATACGTTGTGACCCAACCATAAAATTATTTTCGTTGCTACTTCATAACTGTCATGTTGCTACTGTTATGAATCATAATGTAAATATCTGATATGCAGGATGGTCTTAGGCGACCCCTGTGAAAGGGTTGTTTGACCGCCAAAGGGGTCGAGACCCACAGGTTGAGAACCGCTGCCTTAGGGTAATGCATGTAGGCACATGGCCAAGTGCATGGCACACAGCAATCAATGAATTCCATCAGTAAAATGGGATTAAAGTCTTGCTTACTTCATAGATTGCTTGAAGATCACTTGAAATAGTGCCTGGAAAGTACCATATATGAGTAATTTTGGTCTTACTAAATCCCCTTACAACCTACTAGTCAAATATAAGCCATTTCCTAGTCCTTTAACATTGATTAGCAGTTCCTCCTCCCACAATCCTTGTTTACCAATGTACTCTCACCAGTGTTTCAGGTCTACATACACCAGCTTAGAGTTTCCACCAAGGCACCGCCAATCTACACATGTGAGGAACTACTGGGACAGGAACAATTTAGATTCCCTTTTGTAAAAAGATGCTGATTGTGCAGGATTTCCTGGAGCTGGAACCAGAACTCTTATGAGAAAAATGAGTCTGGGACCACTGACTTGGACAATGACAGAGAGTCATTAACAGGCACAAAGCTACTATGATTCACTGGGTGCAAGCCAGGATGTATTCAATTTACTGATTGGAGAAAGGTCTTCCATGCTGACATTTATTGTGCCTTAGCTAAATGACTTTGAAAGTTCCCTGCTCCTAGAGGGAATGCAATATGTCAGTACTTGAGAGAGAAAAATGTTTTATAACTTTTTTTTGCCTCCATCTTTACTATATACCCCAGAACTCTATAACCCCACACCCGGGACTCAATTTGCAGCACCTGATAGAAGAAGGAACCCCGGAAGGCAGTGTCTGAGGCTTCTGCGGCAGGAAGATGGGAAGCAACCTGCAGTGTTATTTATGGAGCCTGGGAAGAATAAGAGACAAAGAAAACAAAACCCATCCTTTTGCTAAAAATACTCATGCAGCTCATCTACATAGCACCACCAAACAAATGGGAAGTAAATGCATTGGAATATCAATTTAAATTGTAATAGGCTAAGTCGATTCAGTATACTCTATAGCAGGGGTCCTCAAACTACGGCCTGCAGGCCACATGCAAATCAAATATTGTATTTGTTCCCGTTTTGTTTTTTTACTTTAAAATAAGATATGTGCAGTGTGCATAGGAATTTGTTCATAGTTTTTTTAAAAACTATAGTCCGGCCCTCCAACGGTCTGAGGGACAGTGAACTGGCTCTCTGTTTAAAAAGTCTGAGGAACCCTGCTCTATAGGGAAGTGTAAAGAATATTTAGTTATGTGTTTGACATTTATGCTAACTTCAAGAATTAATTTACTCCTTTCCTAAATAGATGTAGGCTATAGTGGCATCAAGGCTCCCCAGACATGATGCCTGGATTCTAACCTGGCTCTAAACTTTTGGTTGAGTGGTCTTGGGTAGGTTTACTCAACCACTCTGTATCTTTCCCCATCAATTTTAAAATGAGAAAAAAATAACAGTATCTATATTATAAGTTTTTATGAAGATTAAAAGAGTTAATTCATGTAAATTATTAGAACATTTCCTGACATGTACAAAGTGCTTAATTCATTCTATTTATTGTGAATATCATTTGAGAGATGAGCCTTTAGGTTGGTAAAATGACTCCTGTCAGTCCCCTTGAAGGAGAGACTAGCAAGTTCCCTGCTCTAGGTGTGTAATCCTAAGGAATAGCTACCACCTCAAAGCTTCCTTCCTGGTCACCTGATCTTATTGGCTCCAAGATGACAACTCCGCAGAGAGGTCAGAAGCCACACTTACATGAAGCTGAGGGATGAGGAGGTGCAGGATGGAAAGGCCATACTGGTAAACCACAAACTCCCTGGCAGAAAGGTCTGTGGGTTCACAGTTATCAGCTCTTCCTTCTGCATTTTCTGAGGTTTTGGGAAATCCTTCAAAGGGCTCTGTGGGGCTACAGAGATCAAGAGAAACCAGTAATGATTTCACTAACTTTTTTGTGTGCAGTGGTGATATATTAACAACAACAACAACACAATTCAGCTTGGGAAAAGGTGTATATCCATCCATCCATCCATCCATCCATCCATCCATCCATCCATCCACTTACCCACCCATCCATCATCCTGTGCTACATACGCGCTGTGCCTTAGGCTTTCCTGCCCATCTTCATGGAAAGGGACCAAGTCTCAGTCAATTGGAACAGAGGAGCCAGAATGGCAGAATGAGAGTCCCTAAAAGATGGCAACAGTGTTTCTTCTATTTGATAAGGTTGTTTGGGACATTAAATGTGTTATATTCAGAACAGTGTCTGGTGTACAGTAAGCACTCAGTAAATGTTAGCTGTATTAGTCTTCCCCTTAAAGTTGTCTCTAATGGGCCTTGGCTCTTTAAACATTTTCTATTTTTATTTTGTTCGTGAGAGCACAAGGACAAAAGGCTGGGGTAGCATGGCGTAGGAAAGACTGACCTGAGTTCTGGCCCAGGTTCTGTAAGACCCTGGGAAAGCCACTTAACTTCTAGGAACATCAGTTTTATCATCTATATAAAAATTAGTTAATAATCTTTCACTACCTTACAAGGTTTCTGAGTGTAAACAAGACAGTGTATGCAAAGTTGTTTTCAACATTATAAAGTCAATGTCATTCGTAAGACAAAGAAGGTTGAAGTAGTGGGGGAAGCTCTCAAAGGAGGGTCTACCTCTCTGCCCATCATCTGCTTAGTTTCCCCCAAACGTAGGCAGAATTAAGACTAAGATTGGTTAAGTTCTGGGGTCCACAAACTTTTTCTGTAGAGGGTCAGAGAGTAAATATATTAGGCTGTGCCAGCCAAGAGACAAAATCGGGGTTTACCCTTATTGCTCCCCATCATCATGTGAACTCATCTACAATACCATCCCTTGCTTCTCTGATACACAGTGACCTGCCTTCCTGAGAACTCACCAGCATATGGTATCTGCATCTCCCTGTTGGCACTGCCTTCCTAGTGCTGGATCATTTTTCATCTGGGGACGCAGGTTGAGAGCACAGGCTCTGGGGTAAGAGTCCCTGGGATTGAATTCCAGCTGAACTGCTAATGAGCAATATAATTTTCACTACCTACTTGACCTATTCAGAAACTTCATTTTCCTCATCTATAGAATGAGTAATAGTGCCTACCTCACTGGGTTGTTGTAAAGATTAAATGTGCTAATTTATCCAAAGATTTAGACCTGCATAGGGCATATTATATAGCACTCCATAGAAATGTTATTCTTCCTTTTGACATTTTTTTTTGCATTATTTACAAATTAAAGCCATTTTTATGTTGTGGGCCATACAACATCAGATAGAAGTCTGGAGTTGGTCCGTGGGTCATAATTTGCTGACCCCTGGTCAAGTTCAAAGATGTTCATGGAGCTGTGCTTACCAGTGGCCTGCATCATAGTCAGCTGAAAAGAATGCCCTGATTTTCTATTACTCCTCTTTCACTTGGGAGATGGGTAAGTTGAAATAGACCTGGCTCTTCAGGGAAGGCCAGCCACATTCTGTTTTGACTCACAGTTCCACGGGGTGCTATTGGTAATAGGATGTCCTTGTCCTTGCAGTTCAGCTCCCTCCTTGCAGGCTTGGGACCGGATGCCTAGTTTCTTCAGGATAGAAACGAGTGGTAAGGTCCACATGATGTCCACTTCATCTGCATCTGAACAGAGGAGAAGAAAATAGTTGTTGCAGTAAGGCAGAGAGCTGTGGCCAAAGTTAAAAGAGCCAGACAGAGCATGGGGTGTGACAGCCTCTAAGACAGCCTTCAGGCTGCCCCCATGTGCATCATGCCCCTGTGAAATGCCCCACCCCCCGAGTGTGGGTTGGATGTAGTGGTTCACTTCTAATGAATAGAATAAGGCAAAGGTGATAAGATCAGTATGCAACAAGACTGTGGCTTCCATTGGTTCCTTTTTCCCTTTCCCATTTGCTTGTTCTGAAGGCAGTCAGCTACCATGTTGTGAGCTGCCCTATGAAGCCCACATGCCAAGGAACTGATGGTTCTGGCCAACAGCCAATGAGGGCTTGAGGTCTGCCAACAGCCACAAGAGTGAACTTGGACTCCCCAGGTACACCTGGAGATGACTGCAGCCCTGGCCGACACCTGGATGTAGCCCGTGTGAGACCCTGAGCCAGGGTCCTCACTAAGCTTCACCTAGATTCTTGACCCACCAAAACTGTGAGGTAGTAAGTGTTTGCTGTTTTAAGCCACAGAATTTTGGATTAGTTTGTCATGCAGCAATGTATAACTAATACATGAGGTTTCTCTATGTTCCTTTTAAAGAACCCATTTTGGCCACACCCCTATGGTGTCTGAAGCCCTCATTTAGCATTAGAACTTTAGCAAAACATGACCCAGATTGGCAGCAGAAGGAAATGTGGGGCCAGTGAGCAGCCTTACCTGTTTCTGGCCCCCGATTCGCCAATCCCAGGCCTTGGTCTTGAGCTTCCACTAGTGCTGCGGTGAGGCTCCTCAGGAATGGGATCAATGATGGGGAGGCGGTAGTCTGGTCCCTGAGGGAATTGGTGGTGACTGTTCCATAAAATCTGTTTCCAGGGCAATTCTCCAAACACACGGGGGCTTCTGAGGCAACAATCCAGGATGAAATAGAATCTTAGCTCCACGCTTGGTTTGCATCTGTCCCACGTGGCTTTTTGGGGAGCTTCTCTCTGATGCCCCCATCAGAGATGGATGCACAGATCTCCTCATGCCCAGTGCCACCTGTGCCGTGTCCAGAGGTCAGTACCCGGATGTGCAAGAGCTGGAGACGGCTCAGTTCCCATTGGTACTGCAACTGACCGAGGGCCCCATCCAGGAAGTCTGTTTTTCCCTCACCACTGCCTGAAACTCATCAGAGAGACGCAGAACCACCTGGAACTCAGAAAACGTAATGTCCAAATTAAAATGGAACTTCTTTCTCTTTCCCCCTGCGCCCCTCCCGGACCATCCACTGCTCCTGGGCCCACCTACCCCTGAGTATTACATTGCCCTGAAAAGCCACGTTGATGATGTGGGAGGACGTGCTCTTCCCACATGGGTCCTCTTAGCCTCAGAGCCGCAGCTGCCTGGGCCGGTTCCAGGTCTGTGGCTCTGCTGTAGCCACATCTCCTTCTCCTGGCCCTGCAGCCGGCCAACTGCTTGTCTGAGCTTTTCTGCTGCCTGTCCTAAACTCTGCAGGACTTCCCACATGGCCAGTGCCACCTGCGCCTCCTGCTCCCACTCCTCTCTGTCTTCTTGCCGGGACAGAAAGAAGGGCTGCAGGGCAGTGGCCACTTCCGGGGGTAGGGAGGAGAAGAAAAGATAGTAGTTTATTGGGGCAGGGGAAGCTGCCTGTCAGAGCCAGGGCCTGGCTGGGAGCCGGGGAGATGAGCCATTCAGAGGGCTGGAGGAGTCCTCACTGGGCAGCTGAGGCTGATAGCACCACTCCCAGAAGATTTCTGCTTCGGGGATCTGGGCCCAGGGATGCTTTGGCACCTCGGGAGATTAGGCCCTGCTCTGGGCCATTCTGTGGGCTCAGGGCTCGTCTCTCCTCTCTGTCTCCTGCAGGCAGCGGGACTCCAGGGCTAGGCAAGCGTCCTCAACAGCCCTCAGCTACACAGGACAGGAAGCACAAAGGAACGGGCCACGGAGAAGGCAGGAATCCTGGGCTGGCTGGGTCATCTCATGTTGGCCCCTCCCGGCTTCGCCATCCTGCTCAGACACTTAGGTGTGACTGAAATCTAAGACCTGGAGCTGGGGAGCCTTGAGCCTTGTCTGTCCTGAGACGGGTTCCCTTCCTGAGGTCAGGGGGAGACAAGGGCTCCACACTTCCAAGCAAAACGTGTGCCATCTGGGCCGACAGGTGTGTGGGGACCGTGAGGAGGTGCTTCTGGGTCTCACCTGCTGCCTGGCTTCTTTGCCTGGAGTGGAGAGGAGCCCCTGGCTCAGGTCCACCCAGGTGTTCCGCCAGCCACACCTCTTCCTGCTCTCGGTGGCGCCAGTACTGCTCCCGGGCTCTCAGCTCCCGCTCCAGGGTGTCCAGCTACCACATGCAGCTCGTTGAGTGCTCCTAAGCGCTTCTCCTCACAGCCCCAGGTGGTCTGGTTGAAGATGCCCAAAGCTGCTCAAGACATGGGTCTCCCCCACCCCTGGGCATCCACAACTAAGCTTGGTGAGGCAGTTGACTTGTTTGTAAGTGGAAAAATAATAACCATGAATCTTCTTCAAGCTCCTAGTCCCACTCTCTCCCTCCTTCTAACACCTGGACTCTGCAGTCACCTGTTCCCTGCCCTCTTCCCGGCTTCTTCTTGGGAGGCCAGGTGAGATGAGCACAGGGCAGGGGGAATTGTTCCCACTTCCTTGTATCGCCCCTTCATGTTCATCTGTGAAACTGAGTTGGGGCTAGAATTTATTCATTGATTTATTTTTTAATTATATTTTATATTTTTATTGATTTCAGAGAGAGAGATGGAAACATCAATGATGAAAGAGAATCATTGATCGGCTGCCTCCTGCATGGCCCCTACTGGTGATTGAGCCCGCAACCCAGGCATGTGCTCTTGCCCAGAATCGAACCTGGGACTCTTTAGTAGTACATAAGCCGATGCTCTATCCACTAAGCCAAACTGGCTAGGACAGGGGCCTGAATGTAAATTTCTTGGCTTCTAACAGGACCTTCTACATTCTACAACATATCCATCTTTGTTTCTGAAGCTGTACCAGATTGAGAATGTATGGGAGGACCCTCAATCATTTTCATTTCCTGAAGATCTGCCAAGGGCTGGATTACTGCAGTAACCTCCTAATGGGCTCCCTGCTCCCCTGCATCTTCTGCACTGCTGCTAGAGGGAACTTTCTGGAATGCTGGTTATTTATACACATGCATACGCATAAAACTGTATGAGAGGAAGTGTGCCAACCTGTTACTAGAGACTGCATTTGGTGGGAGAGACCGGAGGAGAGTGAGTGGAGTCCTGATATGGGGTGCTGATGGCAGAGGGAGTGAGGAATGGGGAGGAGGGAGATTTGCTTCTTCATGTACATACTTTAAAATGTGGTAGGATTATGAGTAACTTATTTTCTTTTTGTATTGTTCCATATTTTCCAAATTTAAAGGTCTTGAAAATATTCATATCTTATCATGCCCTATATCTACTTAGAATTTTTCAATAGCTCCCCATGGCTTTCATGATAAAAGTTGTATTTCTTGGCCTCAGCCAAGCCCACAAGGCTGTTTCTAATTTGTTTCCTGCCTTCCTCATTGTTCTCACCTGCTGCTTTGCCCCTACCCCTTCCTCCATTCTCCTGGAGCATCTGTGGTCTCACACCTGCCACCTTGGCACTTGCTGGCTCCTGCAGCCTCTCTCTGATGCCTGCTTCAAGTTTAGCCCAGGTGTGGCCTCTTTAGGGGACCTTCCTTGAGTGCTTCTCCATGTCATCTAGATGGCTCTCATCTGAGCTCCCTTAACACCGTTGGAAACCACAATCACAGAAGGAACCTACCAGTCCTGAGGAGGGGAGCTCTGTCTAGCTGTCTTTGTGTCTCAGCACCTAACACAGTGCTGGAACATAGAAGGTCCTCCATATGTAGATGCTAAGTGGATAAAGCAAACTCCTCCTACATACCAGCCAAGGGTCCCTCGCTCCCTGAGCAGGGCCTCCAGCACCTGGACAATGGGTACCACCACTCCAGCAGAGGGATCTGTTCAAGCACCAATGACAGGACCAGGTTCCTCAGTCAAGGGGTCTACAGCTTGAGCCCCAATAGAGATTGGGACAAGGCCTGTGGGATGCCAAGACCACCACTGGCTTTAGCAACCAGTGATGGGGAAAGAAGGAAGAGGCAGCCATGGGAAGAAAGAAAGGTGGCTGGAAGGGAGCTGAAGAAGCCCTCAGAACCCTCTTACCCTTCGAGGGACTGGATTGGAGGGCTTCCTGATGGCCACAGACCCTGAGGGTGGGGGTGGGTAGTGAGTTTCTGAAGCACTGGTCTTTGAAAGGACTCAGTTTTCTCAGTGGGGGATTAAAGACATAGGGTCCTGTGGTTGTGGAATCTCTGAACACCTTAATTTGGGTTTCAGCAGCCTTAGCAGAAGCATCAGAATGATCCTATTCCTAGACTGGTTGTACTCCTGAGATTTACTGGGCTTTCTCTCCTGGGCTAAGTCACATTCCTAGGACTTTCAGAGGCTCCAAGTTTCCTCCTACCTTTGCCGTTGGCATCTTCCATTGGATCTGCCAAGAGTGTGGCATCAGTAGCATTTCCATCACATTCCATGCCCAGGAAGGGCACCGTGGGCCCAGAGCCCTCAGGGTCTGGAATCTCCATCCCAAACAGGACCAGAACCAATAGCTCTGTCCCAGGAGAGCACATCATGCCTAACACAGGGGGAGGGGCCCAGGGAAGAGAAGTTAAGGGTTAAGTGCCACATGGAAGGTCTGTCCAGGCTCAGAGGGCTACATCTCTGACCAGAGAGGCTTCAGGAGGGAGGAACTGAGTGGTGTCAGGGTTTGGGGGGAGCTGGGGACAATTTCTAGGCCACACTACAAAGGTGGAAGAGAAGAGGACAAACGTTTGTCAGTGCCTACCATGTGCCAGAAACTGAGCTAAGACTCAATATAAATAACATTTGGTCCCACAACTAAATGCCTTCAAGTATGTACTATTTTAATCCTCATTTTAAGGATGATACAACAAGCTAGCTGGTATGGCTCAGTGTTTGAGCGTCAGATTATGAATGAGGAGGTCACTGTTTAATTCCCGGTCAGGGCACCTGCCCGGATTGTGGGCTGGATCCCCAGCAGGGGGCATGCAGGAGGCAGCTGATCGATGATTCTTTGTCATCATAAATCCTTCTATCTTTCCCTCCCTCTCCCTTCCTCTCTGAAATCAATTTTAAAAATATTTTTTTAAAAGATGGTAAAACAGAGGCAGAATGAGGTTTAGTAACTTGCCGAAGGTCAAAGATGGTGAGGAAGGTCTTCAAACTCAAGTCAGTTCTGACCCCAAACCTGGGTCTTTTTTGTCATACCCTGGACAGAGGAAAGGCCTTCTAGAAAGAGGGAGGGAAGATGCCATTTCCTACTTCCTCCCCCTAGCCTTCCTTGTATTAGTGCTGTGGGAGAGCTGGAGGAGCTGGGTGGGCTCCTTTCCTGAATTTGTGGATGGGAAGTTGAAGGCTGTTACAGGCATCAAAGTGAGAAGAGAGTTAAGGACTCGGGAGATTCAGGCTTTAGGCTGTGCTGTCAACTAGATATGAGACTGTGGCTGGGCAACTCACATGAACTCCCTGAAGTTCAGGTTCCCCAATAAAATGGGCATCATAGCACCTGTTATGGTGTTTGGTGAGTATATGAATAATGAGAATATACACTTTATAAACATAAAGTGTAAGACCCAGTGGTGTTGGCAAGAGATTAAATGACAGGGATATAGCCAAGTGTTCATGGGGTCAGGGCATGAAGTCATTGAATTCCTTCTCTCCTCTCTTGTGTGGGTCACCGGTGTGCAGGGCTGCAGTCCAGTCCCCGGGCTTATAGGCTGAGGGTCACTGAAGCACCCGGTCATGCTGGGCCTGGGGTTTCAGGTCCTGAGAGCATTCAGCCGAGGTCAGCATGTACCTATTTTGCCACCACTGGCCTCGATGCCATGCGCTGCCTCCAGCCGTCTCTCCAGTCTCCGAGCCTGCTGCAGGACCTGGTGCAGACTCAAGGCCAGTGCCTGTCTCATGTCCTTGATGGCAGCCTCCTGAAGCCCCTGTCCCCTTGATACTGGCCTCTGCTTGTACAGTCATAGCACTGCAATCACTTGCCTTTGGGCCACCAGCACATTGGCATCCAGCAGGGCCTGTGACCCTTCCCCATGGGGCAAGGTCCCGCCTTCCTGTGGGGAAGCCCGTTGGAGCCGGACTGTCCTCCTGCTCAGCGGCCCACAAAGCTGTCACCAGGCAGCACGAGGTTCCCCGAGGCAACTCGCAGCCCTCCCAGTGCCAGCACCTGACCTCAAAGTGGGAACCCAAGAGGTTGAGGTGTGAAAGGGATGCAACAGAGATGCCGGGCAGATGAGGCAGGAGGGAGAACCAGGGCCTGAGGGCAGAGTGAGCAGCAGAGGAGGGGGAGAGTAAGGGTGAGGGAGAGAGCAGGGAGACAGTGCCTGGTGGTGGCAGGAGAGGGAATGATGCCCCTTCTTGGTTGAAAACATCCGTTTACTTTGACTGCAGAATCAGCTCAGCTCTCTTTTTCCTCCCTGGGGCACTGCGCCTCAGGTGGGGAAGTGGGAGGGGAGCCTGCAAGGAGAGGGAAGGTGGGGTGGTGGGTGGAAATGTGGGGCCGGGGGTGCAGTTTGCAGCCTGGGCCAGAATACAAGGGTCTAGGGGGCTGAGAGGGGGATTGGGAAGCCGGGCCAGGCAGGGAGGAGAGATGGGAGGACAGCACCTAGGGCTGCCAGACCTGTGTTTTCATCCAGCCCGACTCCCAGGATTGGTGAGATGCCTCCTGTGATTGGATCCTCCACGGGGCCCCCAACTCCAGAGGGGCCACGGTCTTGGTGAGGGGATTGCAGTATGTCCCTCCAAGAGTGAGCCGCTGCCTTGTTTGGGGGTGCAGAGTCACAGCCAGCACGGGTACCTCGATGCCTGTAACGGGGTCTGTCATGAGGGCTCCCAGCTATGAGGTCCTCCATGGCTGCAGGACTGGCAGACTGGTGGCTGGAGGGGAGCCTGGGGTGGGGCAGGTTGGATAGGGCACATCAGGGAGGATGGGAGCTTCTGATGTGCAGTCGCCCCCTGGACAAGGAGACAGGGAGACGTTTTGACCCTAGACATGCCAGCCTCCCTCCCTTGCCTGCAGAGCAGTGGCAGAGAGTGGCCTGGGGCACCTGTTTTCTTTGATCTAGCACAGTGGTTCTCAACCTTCCTAATGCCGCGACCCTTTAATACAGTTCCTCATGTTGTGGTGACCCCCAATTTCATTGTTACAAATTGAACATAATTAAAGCATAGTGATTAATCACAAAAACAATATGTAATTATATATGTGTTTTCCGATGGTCTTAGGCGACCCCTGTGAAAGGGTCGTTGGACCCCCAAAGGGGTCGCGACCCACAGATTGAGAACCGCTGATGCAGCTCCCTGACAGGGCGCCCTCTGCAGCAAGCATGTTATAGTTGGTCACTGAGCCCCACTGCCCAAGAGCCCTGCTCCTTGTGCTGTGCCCCAGGGACTCATTCCAGAGGGCCCAGTGAGCCTGGGCTGCATGGGGGCGACTTGGTGGTCAGGGTCTCACCCGGACAGAAGTCAGTGGTGGACACTAGGGTGGCTGCCTGCAGATCGTATCTGAGATTTCCAGCCCGAGGCAGCACCTGCCAGTGTCGGTTGAGGTGGATGAAGTCGTCTGGGGGTATGGGTCCTGTGTGGCCACTGGCTGGAAGCATTGTGCAATGGGGCCAGGGACCATGGACTTGGTGACGGGGTTCACACTGATGTCATCAGCGCCCCCTTCAGGGCCTGCGGCAGCTGCAGAAAAGCGAAGGCCTGCTCAGTCCCCTGGGCTGAGGCCAGCGAAGCAGGCCAGAGGCCCTGTGGCAGGTGACTGGGAGGAGTTGGCAAGAAGCCCACCGCAACCCCTAGCAGGTGCTTCCGAGGGCAGGGGATCTCCTCTTTTGCTGAGTCCAGGGCGGGACTCCACATTCAAAACATGGCACCGTGACATCATACTACAGGCCGCAGCAGCTGGCACAGCCCTGGGAGATGGTGGTGACATGGGGCTGGGGGACGCCCTGAGCTCAGCAGGCCCACGAGGTGCCCACGGGGTCTCTCCCACTCTTCCTCCCCAGGCACGTCCGGCATTTCCCAGGTGTGGCCTTTGCATTCATCCCCAGGCTTTTGCTCTCAGGAAGTGTTGCTCATACACATAGCTCTGCGTTTTGGTGGTTTTGTTTGTTTCCCTCTCTGTTCCTCCCATTTCTGAGGCTCCCTCTTCTGTGACATCGGACTCGCCCAGAGCTCTCCACAGGAAGCCCCTCCTGACCTGGGGGTTTCCATGTTGTTTTGTCCTCCTCCCCTCCTCCCCTCCTCCCCTCCTCCCGCCTCCCTTCCTCCCCTCCTCCCCTGCAGAGTGTCTCCGGGGCGTGGAACTGAGTTTGCAGGGCCTATTGCCCTGGAGGCAGGGCCTATTGCCCTGGAGGCAGGGCCAGGCTTCCTGGGCCCTGGTTGAAACTGAGCAGGCTCTCCTGGCTGCAGCAGCTCCACCCCCGGGCCTGTGCCCAGGACACCCCAGGCCTTCAGACAGTGGCCCTCCTGCAGCAGGGCCCAGGACAGGTGGCCCAGCACAGCGTCCAACTGGGGGATTTCCTTGCGTGGCATGGAGGGCTCATGGGGGCGGTGTGTGTGTGTGTGTGTGTGTGTGTGTGTGTGTGTGTGTGTGGCAATTCCAGGTGGGAAAGGTACAGGCTGGGGTGGTCAGCTCCAGGACCTGTGAAACCAACTCTTTCCTCCCCTGGTGCAGGTCTCACTGAGTCTGACTCAGACTCGCCAGGTGCACACCCTGTGGGCCCTGCCCAGCCTGGGAGGACCTCGCAGGCCGGCAGGAGTCTGTCTGTGCCTCCAGCAGCCACCGAGGCACCAGCAGTGCTGAGCA
Source organism: Myotis myotis (assembly GCF_014108235.1). Lineage (NCBI taxonomy): Eukaryota > Metazoa > Chordata > Mammalia > Chiroptera > Vespertilionidae > Myotis > Myotis myotis. The sequence continues at coordinate 14,825,453 of NW_023416314.1, read as the reverse complement.
GAAGGAGGCCCACTGCTCCTGCCTGGCATGGAGGTCTTGGTGCAGGAGCTTCAGTTGGTGCCTACGGCTGCTGCGCACTCATCTGCCAGGTGCCCCCTCTGCCTGGCCTTCTCCTCTGCAGCCCTGGCAGCTGCTTCGGCAGCCTGGGGTCAGAGACAACTGCAGGCTTATCTGCAGGGGCTACAGTGGCCAGGACAGCAGCCTCGGGCACTGGACACCCAGCTTCTCCTGGGAACTGCAGTGCATTCTGGGCTGGCATGGCGGCAGTGGAAAGGGGGGGAAAATCCCCAGGGGTGGGGTGGGCCTAAAAACCCAGGGGCCTGGGAGCTGAACTGGTGGGAGAGCTGCTCAGGGCAAAGCCTGGGCCTCAGTGTGTGTGTGTGTTTGGGCGGGGGGGGGGGGGGGGGGCACGGTGACCACATCTAGGCAAGGGGACCAGCCCAACCTGTTGCTGTTCCCTCTCAGGACTCCCCAGAAGCTGATCGATGAAGACTGGGGTGCCTCGCCCAGCACCCCTGAGCTGCCGGAGAGAACAGGCTTCACTCACAAGACTGAGGCAGAGGAGTCTGAGCTGTGGGACAGGGTGGAGCAGCCTGTGAACTGGAGCCACCAGCCACTGTGGCTGCTGTGACCGCACCGCCCCCACTACCCGTTGGTGGAGGAACTCCAGAGGGCAAAATGCGTAAGGACCTGCCCAAGTCCTGCTGAGGCAGGTCCTGGCAAGTTCCAGCTTGCAAATTCCGCCTGGGGAACCCCTGTCCCAGTTTCCATACTTGAACTTGTAGTGTGTTCTTTTGCTCCCAGTGTCTACATCTGCTGCCTGAATTTGCTCACCCCGTTGGACGACTGAGGACCAGGAATGGGGACCTGAGGAGAGATCTGAGGCCCTAGGTCTCTCAGCTCCATCTTACATTTACTCTGAACTCTCCTACCTCCCTTCTCCTTTTCTCTGAGTCATTATTGATGACTGAGGATTTCTTTAGGCTCTGTGTTCCAAAAGCAATTCTCCCAGAGGCGAATCTGTTTCCAGTTCCACTTCCTTGTCCAGCTTCTCCCCTTACCTCTTCCTTGGTCTGGCCTGGCTGAGTTTAATAGTCAGTGTCAGACTGCCAGAGAAGGTTTCTGTGTCAAAGCACTCCAGGTCACCTGCTCCTCAGCCTCCCAGCTCCCACCTACGCAGGGATGGGAGGCAGGATTACCCTCCTGACGTGCAAATATGAACTTACCTACAGATCCGCAATGGTCTAGAAAACAGTCGTGCTGCTAAAAGTGTGGTCCTTGGATGAGCAGCTTGGTTTTGCTGAGAAAGCCATTGGGAATGCACAATTCCAGGCCCCACCCCACACTTATTGCAGCAGAAGAGCCCCGGGCATCTGGTAATCACTCTGAAGTGTGAGACAAACAAAAGAATTCCAGGGCTGCTATCTGAGGATCGTACTCTTAAGTAGCAAGGGTAGCAGGTCAAACACCTCATCATGACAGACACGTAATGTCTTCTGCAATTTGTTCCTTTAGGAAGTACTGGCTATCTCATAACTTGATTACTTCGTACATGGTTATACTACCTTTTTTTGAAAGTTTGTATTTAGCTGTCTCTATCCCCCTTTAAACTGTGCACTCCTAGAATCTGGCAGTGTATGGCACTCAATAAATATTTATTTATTTATTTTTAAATATATTTTATTGAGTTTTTACATAGAGGAAAGGAGAGGGATAGAGAGTTGGAAACATCGATGAGAGAGAAACATCGATCAGCTGCCTTCTACACATCCCCCACTGGGGATGTGCCTGCAACCAAGGTACATGCCCTTGACCGGAATTGAACCTGGGACCCTTCAGTCTGCAGGCCGACTCTCTATCCATTGAGCCAAATCAATATTTATTGAGCGAATGGATGAATGGACAGGAATGGAACAATAAGTAATCTAGGAAGATGACCAAAGGAAGCAGGAGCTGGCTTTGGATTTGGGGGTTCCTCTGGGATTCTAGGCCAAGTCTGTCACTCACCATGACCTTCCTCATCCCTGGGGGAATCCGAGTCTTGGTGTGATCGCCCTCTCCTCACTGATCCCAGTTCCATCTCAGTTCTTGGACAAGTGTAGGCATCCAGGTGAGGGGGGGAGCGGCCTTTCGGGCCCAGCTCAGGCTGTGACACTGAATCTGCAGGGAACATAATGGGGCGATGTGAAGGAAAGAGGGGAGTGGGGAACAAGCATCCTTTTTGAAGGTCTTGAGAGGAGGAAGATCCCCGCTCAGCTGTGGTTAGGGAGTGCCCCATATACCTCTTTGTGGCTTTCTCCTCTCTAATTCCACCTTATTGTTAAAGTAAAAATAAGTCTTACCAAGGTTTCCCCCTTTCTCAGAATTGTTAATGGATGCCCAATGCCAGAGGATAAAGTCCAAATGTCTTAGCAGGACCCACATGACCATCCAAATTTGGTCTCCCTCCCAATCTCAGCCCGATTTCTGTCCTTGCCCCCTAAGCTGCAGTCTCCGGGGACCACATTTGGTTCCCTGAGCAGGTGAATGCTGTGCCATGCTTCCCTGCCTTTGCTCATAATACTCCCTTCCCCTCCCCTCCCCTCCCCTCCCCTCCCCTCCCCTCCCCTCCCCTCCCCTCCCCTCCCCTCCCCTCCCCTCCCCTCCCCTCCCCTCCTTCCCAGTGCATTACCCTCCCACCTCCCACTCACCAATGGCTTTGTTAGTACAAGGGCTGCATTCTTACCTTCTCAGATTGCAAGCCTCCTTCAGGGATGACCTCTTCTGAAAAGCCTGTCCTGACCCCCCAGGGAGGACAGCCAGCTTCCTCCTTTGTGCAACCAGGTCCCTCTGGACACACTCTCGCCATCACTCCCCAACATTTGTTTGTTTCCTTGTCTATATTCTCCCTACTAAGCTTTGCCCACTGGAGTCTATACCCTCATCCCCTTAGAATCTTAGCAACGATTCTAGTGCCCACTATAGCATCTATATACTGTATAAGGGAACCGGCAGAGCCGTGTGCTCGGGGTTGGTGTGGTGGTGACGATGTCCATTGTCTGGCTTTACTCACTGACAGAAGCAGGCCGAGCCCCAGGAGCAGGGCACTCTCTCCCAGGACTCCTGGCCAGTCAGACCTCTTCAGGGGCTCGGGGTCCTGGTGATGCCAGTGTGGGTGAGATACCTGGGGGTTGTGGGGGCAAAGAACCTTTCCCCAAAGCACCGGCCCCCTGGTGGGAGGGTTCGGATGTACTGTATGGAAAGAAGTCTGTTCAGCCTCTGTCCCGCTGTCTGCCAGAGGCTGGCCAGGGGCAGACTGGGCACCCAGGCCTGTCAACACTAACTGACTAGTCCAGGTCTTGGTGCAAACCTGGGGGAGCAGAAGTTGGTTTCCCCTGGAAACAATTCACGTCAGACCTGGGGAGTGGTCTGCATGCTCCTGGGCTGGGTCAGCACAGCCCCTTAGAAGTGGCTGAGACACTGAATCTTGCGTGTGACCAGGACAGAGCGCCCGGGCCAGTGGTGCATCACGAGCAGGTCACAGGAGTGAAAGCCTGGGTGGATGGGCCTGGGATGTGTGCCTTCGGGATGGAAGGGGGTGGGACGGGGGATGGAGTGAGGGCTGTGAGGGAGGAATGTTCTGATGTCCTCACATGCACATTCTGTTTTTATGCCCACTCTCTTCCCTACTCACACACCACAGGTTGGGCTACTGTGGCGCGGCCCGTTGGCATCCCCAGAACTGTTAGGACTGCAACTTGGGTGGAGGCATCTCCTGGCTGGAGATCTGCCTGGGATGGATACGAGGCAGTGCTTTTTAAGGAGAGAAGATGGAGGGATAATGTCTTAAATGAAGCAAACCATCACAGACAGACAATCTTCCGATGCCGATGGCTGCTCTGATGGAAGACAGAGGCCCCGGGCTGCTGGAACTGCTGAAGAAGGAGGAAGGGGCTCTGATCATGGAGCGGGCCTCCTCCGCCAGGACCCGGAAGTGTCCCCAGTCAAACGCCCCCAGAGTCAAACGCTCCCGCTCCTGCAGCCACCTCTGGGAGACAACACCCCCTCCTTTCTATGGCCCCTGGGGACATAGAAAGGAGGGGGTGTTGTCTCAGGGGACATAGAAAGGAGGGGGTGTTGTCTCCCAGAGGTGGCTGCAGGCGCAGGAGCATTCCCTCCAAGGCCTCGATGGTGTGGTTGGTCCTCTGGACGCTCACAGGTCATACTCGGGGTAATGCTCACGGCTCACCGGGAAGGCCAGTGCATCTTTGAGTTGGAGGCACCGTGGGGTTTTGGATGCCCGGCTCTGGGGGCGACAGATCCTCAAGGCGTGTGGAGTTGAGGCTCGGTGACCAGGCAGGGCTCAGGTGTCCTTCCCTTGACTTTCCTGGTGAGATTCAGAACATGAGGAAGAACAGCTGCTCTTCAGATGGCTTCATGCCAGGACCTGGGAGGGTGGGGGAAGGGATGGGGGAGGCAGCAGGGTGTCATGGGGAGACTCAGCTGCATGCTGGCCTGGGAGCCTGGGCTCCCCGAGGGGCAGGCCGAGGGCGAGTAGCAGTTTGCAGCCTGGTCTGGTCAGGCCCGGGCAGCCAGTCCCTAGAGCAAGTCAGGGCTCTCCTGAACCTGCCGGGCCCTGGGAGTGAGCTCTCCTGGCCCGTGGACACAACCGACACTGTCCATCCTGATCTCCCCGTGGAAGGATTCAGCTGTCTAAAGCACTGAGGGGTCAGGTCCCCGTGTGCTTCCTGGGAGCCCTCCTGGGCGAGGTGCTGCCCAACACCCCCAGCCTCTGCTTGCAGGGGCAGCGCTTCCCCGGGGCACGGGCAGGCTGGCCCGCATTGGTCCTGAGCTGTGGGCCTCCCTGGGCCTCCCTGTGTCTAGCTCTCTTACCGCCCATCTTGACCACGTACAGAGGCACAGGCTCTGCCTTTGGTCCAAGTTGCAGGGATGGCCCACTGCGTGTGGTGACGAGGGCCTGTCCAGAAGGTACAACTCCTGGGAACAGGAGGTCCAGCGTCAGCTCTTCCCATGGGACACTGGGTGTCGCACATTGTCCGGGGTAAGGAGAGCACAGGTTTCTCCGGCCCCGTCTGAGTCCTGTTGGAGGGAGGGCTGGGGGAATAGGTCTAAGAGCTCCATGGGCAGGTGCAACCTGCGGTCACGATTCAGTGACGTCTCGTGCTCATGTGGGAAGATTTCCATGATGGGGCCCCCTCTTTAATGAATGCGATGACTTCTTCAAGGGGTTCTATAGGATGAAATCGAATCGACGATGGGGCCGTTTCTCTGGTAGCAGAGATTGTGCCAATGCTGTGGGTCAATGAGCAGGACCTGTCCCCGTGCACACGCATCTCACACACACAACCCCCCCCCCCCCCTTGGGAGGCAGAGGCAGAGGTACTGGGCCTGTGCTCTTAGCAGTGGCCCCGCAGTGTGGGGCTGGACCCCAGGGCGCACTGCACTGGCCCCCGGGTCTTCAGTGGTGGAAATCTGTGGGATGCCCTCCTAGCAGCTGAGCCGTAGGACGTGTCTCTGTTCCCCTGGGCACAGGGAGCCACACATTCCACTTGAGTGCTGTTCCCAGCACAGACAGAGCCCAGGCCTGGGTCATAGCCACGGGCATCTCCTGGTGTGGCACACACCTGCACAAAGACTCTCATTTCTTGGGGATGCCTCCCTGGGAGAGGTCCCCCCAGTTCTCCCCAGTTTCAGAGTATAGAGCACAGGTGTCTCCATTTCCAGAGAGGGGTTCGTGGACCGAGCCCAGCAGCCAGGAGGTTGGGCAGCGAGCAGTTGGGGGCCCAGAGTGCAGGGGCTGCAATATACTGGCAGCTCCTACCTTGTGGGCACAGTGGTCATTCCATTGATCCTTGGTCAAGCATAGCCCCTCCTGGTTCCACGTGGCTCCATCCTCGCAGCTCTTCTGTTCCTGCTGGACACAGCCCCTCGGCTCTCCAGCATCTTGGTAGTCCGGGAGGCAGGGGCAGTGCCCATCACTGGGCTGGTGTCGGAGAGGGAGGAAATGTGAACCGCACACTGTGGCCCTGCCTGGGATGGGCCAGAAGACGAGAGCAGGGGAGGGGAAGTGAGGATCAACAGGGCCGGACAGGAGTCAGACAGGGGAAGGTTCCCAGCACAGGTTGGCTAGGGTCCCTTTTAGTCTAGCAGACTTAGGAGTTACAGAAAAGGAGGCATTCACAGGCATCTCTGTTGGCTTCCAGGAAAAGTTCAAGTTGGAAGGAGTTGGGCCAGCGTGCGTTTTGGGAGTGATCCTAGAGGAGAACAATGAATGTCTGCCAGATTTAGCAAGTAAAACTACAGGGTCCCCAGTTACATTGAATTTCAGTTCAATAATGAGTAGTTTCTTAGTATAAATGTGTCCCATTCAATATTTGAGACATAATTATACTAACAACTTACCCATAATTTACCTGAAATTCGAGTGTAACTGGGCACACCCATTTTGTATGGCAACCCTACCCCCAAATCACTTGGAAATCTGAGCTAATCCTGGTCAAGTTCAACCTGAGTTGAACTTGAGTAGAGACTGAAACAGTCTAGGGACTTCAGCCTGCGCGTGGGTCCCACTACCAGAGGGCGCACCTGGAACACTCGGCCAGGCCCTGAGCAGATGCATGCGTCCTGGCCCTCTTCTGGCTGGGTGTCCTCGGAGCCACAGGGAAAGCAGGCATGTGAAGAATCCCGGGGGGACAGGGAGCAGGCAGTGGGCCAGGACAGAGCCTACCTGTGGAGTGACAGAGCTCAGGAATTAGGGCTAACACTGAGTTCCTGGGAGCTGTGGGTCCCCCGGGCATTTCCCCAGTGGCCCTACGTGGGTCCCTGACTGCCCTCTTCCCCACGGGGGGCCTTCTGACCAGCCTGTGTCTCCTCAGCATCTCCTCTCAGAGCGGGTTCTCTTTCTCACTCCTCAACTGTACCCCCAACTCCTTTGGAGCAGATTCAGCCCCAGGCCAACCTTCTGGACATCCTGGTTGGTCCAGCTCTTCTTCTGTACAGGGCCTCTCATCCCCACAGTCCTGAGGACCCTCCCTATTCAGGCACGTGGAGCTCTGGAGGACGAAGCAGAAGATGGCTCCACAGGCCCGTGTCCCAAAGGGGAAAACCCTCACCTCTGAGCAGGGGCGACCGTGGAATGGAGAGAGGCAGGCATGATGGTCACCGAGAAAGACCTCCAGGCACCTTTGGGATCCAGATGGAGAGACAGGATAAGGAGGCAAAGACACAGTGACAGAACAACAGCAAGAGAGGACAAGATCAGGATGGGAGCAGCACAGGGAGGTCTGGGCCCGGGATCTGCACTCAGAGAGAAATACCCAGGAAGGCCAGCCTCTGCCACTCATGGGAGCTGCAAGAAATGCTCAATGAATATCTCATGAAGATGAAATCTGAGGTATGGATCCTCTGGGAGGCTTGGGCTCACACAACATAAATATTGACTCCCCTCTTTCCTCTCTCCACACACTTTTTCCTTTTTAGAGCAGCAGGTCTCTCTCTCTCTCTCTCTCTCTCTCTCTCTCTCTCTCTCTCTCTCTCTCTCTCTCTCTCTGCAGAACTGGATTCTGGTGGCGAGGGACATTCCAGCTCTCTCCTTTTTCAAGGCAAAGCCAGTCAACCTCACTTAAGCATTCTGTATGTGCAAAATCCTGCAAGACAGGTGCAAAGAGAATGAAACATAAGGCTTCTGGCTTTGGTGCACAGTCAGCCAAGTTTCTCACCTCCATCTGATTTGCACTAGGAAGGACCTTGGAGATCATTTAGTTCTACCTTCCCAATTTGCAGACAAGGAAACAGAGATCAGCATGATGAGAAGTTTTATAAATTCACACACCCAGACAAATCTCTAAAAAATATGCATGAACCTTGGCCAGGTGGGTCAATGTTTGGAGCACCATCCCATACACCAAAAGGTTTCCGGTTCCATCCCCAATTAGGGCACATATCCAGGTTGCAGGTTCAGTCCCCCTTTGAGGTTGGGGCATATACGGGGGCAACGGATTGATGTTTCTCTCTCACATCAATGTTCTTTCTCTCTCTCCTCCTTCCTCTCTCTCTAAAATCATAAAAACATATCCTTTGCTGAGGATAACATTTTTTTCTTTAAAAAAATGAATATGCACACATATTCCAGTACCTGGAAACTGAAACAGCCAGTGATGCAATGGATAAAGCACACAGCCAGTGAAGAGAAAAGGGTGTGTTCCCGGCCTTGTTGATTTATTGTCTTTGGAAACTGATTAATCAGTTGGCTTATCAATTGTAAAAAAAGTGGTAATAAATAATACTACTTGTCTTTCTTCACAGCAGTTGTGAAAACCAATCAAGTAAGAGGTGAGATGGTACTTGAAAAGCCATGAAGTGCTAACAGAAGTAAGTGCTAATGGATGAGGCGTGGCTGGGAAGAAACTGTGGCTTCAAAGGAAAGGCTCTGAGGCACTGAGCCTTGCAGGCCCACCCAGCCTGTAAGCGCAGCTAAGAACTTGTAAATGAGGCCTCTGACTCCAAGTGTGACTAGTACTGGGTCCGGAGAGTCTTCAGAGAATTTGTTGAATGATCATTATTGTCAGAACCAAGGCCTGAGACCTTGTTGTATGGAAAACAGTATAGAAGTTCCTCAGAAAATTAAAAATAGAACTATCCTTGGTATTTATCAAAAGGAAATGGAATCAATATGTTGAAGCGACACCTACACTCCCATGTTCATTGCAGCACCAATCACATTAGCCACGTTATAGAAACAACCTGAGTGTCCATCAGCAGATGAATGGATAATGTACTTCAGACCTTGGTTTTGACAATAATAAATGGTGTATCTGAATTGGTTTGTCCCATGGCATTCTCCAAATTTTCTTCCTCCGAATGGCTTAAACTTGGTTGCTTTTAAAAAGAGACCCACCCATTCAGGATAAGGTGTCCCTCTACTTGAGGGCATTTCATTCATTCATTCATTCTACAGATACTTATTGTGCACTGACTCTCTTCTGGGGCTGGTGAGACCTACAAGAATGTGCCAGAAGCCCTGCAGGATTGTTGGAAGCTGTTTGTGAAGCTGAAGCTGGAAAGAGAATTATTGGGGTGAGGGAGTAAAGGCTCCCTGTACAGGCATTTTGCAGGGGGAGGAAAGTAAGATCCCTGGGAAACTCTCCTCTGAAAAAGTGTAGCTTGTCTCAGTGCTGTCCGATAGGAGTACAACGTGAGTCATATGTGTAATTTAAAATTTTCTAGTTACATTTTAAAAGTAAAAAAGAAAACAAGTGGAATTAATTTTAATAATGTTGGATTTAACCCATCGTATCTAAAATATTGCTTCAACATGTTATCAATATAAAATGAATAATAAGATATTGGATATTCTTTTTCTAACACCACGTCTTTGAAATCCATTTTATACTTACAGCTCATCTCAGTTTGGACTAGCACATTTCCAGTGCCCAGTAGCCCTATGTGGCTAGTGGTTACCGTGTCCCACAGCACAGCCACTTCCCTGCAGGCTCCTCTAGGCCTGAGGGTGCCCCCTGCTCCCCAGCACATCCTCCGCAGGCTGCTTTGTGGAGTGGCTCAGTCGTCCTGCCCTGTCTTTCCAGAAGGTGGCACTGTGAGCTTGCAGGAAACGGTGCTAGTGGTGGTGGGGTTCTGATGAAGGGAGAAGAGGAAATGTAGTTGCAAGGGAGTGTGTGTGAGTGTGTGTGTGTGTGTGTGTGTGTGTGTGAATGAGTATCATTACCTTAATTATTTTGGTGGAAATTAAGATTAACATCTGTGTATGTTTTATAACAATTCTCTAAAACTGTACTGCTATACTGTGCTGTCCCTACCAATCACCTGGGGATCTTTTATTTTTTATTTCAATTTTATGTTTTTGCTTTTATTTATGCATTTTTAAAGATAAAAATTCTATACATTTAAATTGTACAGCATGGTGATTTGATATGCAGTGAAATGATTACTTTGGTCAAGCTAATTAACATATTTCTGCATAGGATATGTACATATGTATATATATACGTATACATATCCCATATATTCTTTATTCATTCATCTGTTGATGGACACTCAGGTTTTCTATAACGTGGCTAATGTGATTGGTGCTGCAATGAACATGGGAGTGTAGGTGTCGCTTCAACATATTGATTCCATTTCCTTTTGATTAATACCAAGGATAGTTCTACTTTTCATTTTCTGAGGAACTTCCATGCTGTTTTCCATAATTCCTGTGCCAATTTACATTCCCACCAACAGTGCACAAGGGTTCTTTTTTCTCCACGTCCTTGCCAACACTTGTTATCTTTTGTCCTTTTTAATGATACGCATTCTGACAGGTGTGAGATGATATAGCTCGTTGTGGTTTTGATTTGCATCTCTCTGATGATTAATGATATTGAGCATCTTTTCATGTATCTATTGTCAATTTGTATGTCTTCTTTTGAGAATTGTCTATTCAAGCCCTTTGCCTATCTTAAAATTGGGTTATTTGATTTATTGCTATTAATTGTTTGAGTTCCTAAAAGGGAGATTCTGATTCAGTACTAAAGGTGAACTAGGGTGGGCCCGAGATTTTACATTCCTAACAAGCTCTCAGAGAGAGCCATGGTCACTATATTTTATATAACAAAGTTTTGTAAGGCACTTTGACATGCACCATCCTTTTTGATACAAAGATCTTGTGTGACAGACATTGCAGTTAACCCCATCTAATCAGGTGAGACGTAGAGGCTCAATGAGGCAGAGTTACTTGTTTAAGATCATACTGCTAACAGGAAGTGAGGTCAAGGGGAGAACCCTGGTATTCTGGCTCCCAAGCATGTCCCTTCCACATCAATTACATACATTTCCCAGGTGGCAGAATGTGGGTTCATCTCATCAACCTTCCTTCCTCTGTGAGGAGATGGGTGAACTCCTTTCCCCCTCCCCCACCCCCTTAATCCTCACCTGAGGATATGTTTTAATTGATTTTTTTTTTTGAGAGAGAGAGAGCGATGGAAGGGGGAGAGAAAGAGAGAGAGAGACATCAATCGGTTTTCTCCTGTATGTGCCCCAACCAGGAATCAAACCCACAACCCAGGTATGTGCCCTGACATTTTGGGGTACAGGATGACACTCCAACCAACTGAGCAACCTGGCTGGGTCTATAGGTGAACTTCAAAGTATGTGACAAAGTATTGAATGAGTTCCGTTCCTTGCCCCAGCGCTGTGAGAATCCAGACAAAGCACAAGATGCGAATGGGTGCGGGCCCCATAGGCCGTATATATGGCAGATGAGGGCATAGTGAAGGATGTGCTACTGTGTGTGAATGACTTTGCATGAGGAAAGGACACACAGAGAGGGCCGTCCCTGGACTTTGTTGGCATAATAAGCAACGGGAGCAGGAGTGTAGATGACAAAGACCATGGTGTGGCACCAACCCCGTCAGGTCATGCTGCTCTCGTCCTTCCTGAGTTAACTCACAAATTGCACTAATTGGTGAAATCAAAGAAGGGGGTGTAGACATTGGTTCCAACCCTCATTTTAGAGGCGAGGGAACTGAGGTCAGAGAGGTTAAGGGGTTTTCACAGGTCACACACATGACTGGGTGGTGGCAGAATGAGGCACCCACCTTCCCACCAGTGACTTTTCACAAAACCATGATTAGAACCTTAGTTTTCCTTTGAGCTCCAAGTCTCTCCTCTTTGCCCCAGCACCAATATTTATTTACTTTTTCTGTTCCTTTAAGCGAATATCAGAATGTCCTACTTGGCAGGGAAGGTTGTGGCTTCAAAAACACTCTTCCTAGGTTGACAGTTCACTTTGATATGCGCCCCTTCTCCATTCCTCCTACAAAGAACTCCCCACTAGGCTTTCCATTCTCCGCTCTCCTGACTTTCTCCTCTGGCATCCCCGACTCTCCCTTCCCACTATTTCCTTCCCTCCTGCCTTTCCTCCAGTTTTGAGGAAAATCTGATTCTATTACTTCTTGGAAACATGGCTCTTCTGATTTCCTCCTCCCCACCCCTCCCCTTTCCCCCCTCCCTTCCCCTCCTCCCCTCCCCTCCCCTCCCCTCCCTTCCTCTCTCCTCCTCTTCTCTTCTCTTCTCTTCTCTTCTCTCTTCTCTTCTCTTCTCTTCTCTCTACTCTTCTCTTCTCTTCTCTTCTCTTCTCTTCTCTCTTCCCCTTCTCTTTCCTCCCCTCTCCTCCTCCCCCTCCTCTTCCCTCCTCCTCTTCCTCCTCCTCCTCCTCCTCCTCCTCCTCCTCCTCCTCCTCCTTCTTCTTCTTTGTCTTTGTCTTTGTCTTCGTCTTCTCTGTCTCTCTGTCTCTCTGTCTCTCTGTCTCTCTCTCACACACACACACACCACATGTAGAGATTTGATTTAATCATATTCAGCTCAGGGCACATTTTCATTTCGGTTCTGGGCAGGAACCCTTTCCTATTCAATCCATTTATTCTCCCATTTTTTAGGTCTCATTTCCATATCCCCATAGACAATCATTCTAATACATTTAACACGTGTTCGTAAGTGCTATTGAAAAATGAGCTGCAGGGGGCAGCTCTGCAGCTAGTGCCTTTGAATTGTGCCGATGGGGGCGGAGGGGGGGGGGGGGGAGAAAAGCCTCCCCAGAAAGAGGTTTTTCAAAAGCCTTCAGGGACCTGGAGGTTGGCCGGCAGGGGCCTTCCTTTCCCAGCTGCCAGCAGCCAGCCCCACCCCTTGCCCACACCCACCTTGGCCTGGTGCCACCCACCCCCCGGTTCCGGGTTCCCCATTGGGCAATTGGCACCCACTGGCCTGGGAGAGGGATGGGGATGCTGGCCAGCAGGACCCAATCAGGCGATTGGGGTGGTCAGTGTGCATCATAGCAACCAGTCGTTCTGGTCATTTGGTTGTTCCGCTGTAACTGTAGCTTAGACTTTTATATAGAGAGATAGACCTTTGTTATAATTAAGGAATCAATACATTATTATTAACTTAAGTCCATACTTTGTTCAGATTGCCTTTGTTTTTACCTAATGTCCTTTTCTGTGCCAAGGTCCCATGTTATATATAGTTGTCATGTCTCCTTAGGCTCCTCTCGGTTGTGGCATTTTCTCAGCTGTCCCTTGTTTTTGATGACCCTGACCGTTTTGAGGAGCACTGGCTAAGCATATGGTAGGATGTCCCTCCATTGGGATTTGGCTGATGCTTTTCTAATGATGGCACTAGCACTGGGGCTTTGGGGAAGAAGACCACAGAGAAAGCCCTGTTTTCATCACTTGGGATGGAGGGGGCCTGCTGTCACCATGAGACATCCCTGCTGATGCCGACCGATCACCTGGCTGAGGTAGTGTTTGTCAGGTGTTCTCCATGGTGACATTATTCTTTTACTTTTTCTCCCCTTTGTACTGTATTCCTTGGAAAGAAGTCACTATGTACAGCCCACACTTGCTAGTAAGAAGGAGAAAGCTATGCCCCAACTCCCTGTGCATGGAGGATTTACACAGAGTCTATGGAATTCTTCTGCATGGGAAATGTGTCTCTTCTCCCTATTTATTCAGTTATTTATTTTTGTAATTGATATGTTTTTATTAATTTGAGAGAGAGAGAGAGAGGATGGAGAGGGAGAAAGAAACATCAACCAGTTGCCTCCCTGGGGTGACTGAATCTGCAACCTGGGTACGTGCCCTGACCGGGAATTGAATAGACGATGTTTCGGAGCATGGAAACACTGAACCAATGGAGCCACAGCAGCCAGGGCCAGTTACTTTTTTGTATAGAATGAACTGATAGATATTGATTTCATACTTTAGGTTGCCTCTTTCTTTCTTTCTTTTGTTCTCTCTCTCTCTCTCTCTTTCTTCCTTTCCTTCTTTCTTTCCTTCCCCCCCCCCTCTCAAAATGATCCAGCATTGATCACTGGGAGCTCTCTCAGTTGGTTCCTGGGTCCTTTGACATAACCCATCATTGTGGTTTAAAAAAAAAAAAGTTTTTTTTTTTTTTTTTTAACCTTTCTGGCACTAGAAGATACCCTATGCTCAACTTTTATATTTCCTCCCCCATCTTAGAATTCACCATTTCTCCCAGGAGTCCTGGTTCCTCTCATGAGAGAATGGTATTAGAAACCAGGTTCTGGAGGCCAACTGTGTCTGGTCGCTTATTCTTCAACCCACTGTTTCTTTCTCTGTGTGTTAAGTTTTGTGTTCCTTGCCCACCGACAATGGGGGTTTCCTGAGAAGTAATCACATTCAACTCAGCAACAGAGTCCTGCCTCTGTATGAGAACTTTTCCAGAGATCAAGAATGAATAATGCACCATCATGAAGATTCCAGCCGAGTGTGGGAGATAGATGGACATGGAAACATAAGAGTCAATCTCTGAGGAGTCCCTAAGGAACTAGTGATTAATTCAAACTGTGGGATCTGGGGAGTTTGAGCTGGGGGGGTGGGGGGGAAGTTAAAGGAAGACATATTCCCAGGCTCTTATAAGCGGCCTTCTCTGGATAGAGCAGTGACTGCTGATGCTGAGGTTAGCCTCTCTCTTCCCCATCAACAAGTTTCCCCTTTCCGGGGTGGAAATGAGCAGACCCCTTCCCTCCCCTTCTCTCCAGAGCCCTGTAAAGACATGTGGCACAGGGAACATCAACAGTGTTGGGAACAGTTTATTTCTTAGGTGACGGGTGGGTGCAGGGATGTTTATTTTTGCATCCATCATTCCTTTATTATGAATGTGTCATAATAAAACTTGAGACATATTAATACAGAAAATATAAAAGACCTGTATGTTGGCGTGACTTACATGACCCCGCACTCTAGCTCCTGGAGCAAAGACAGCCTGGAGCCAGGAAAAATGCAGCTGGTTTCGGCCAGATGGGTCTGCCGGAGCCTGTCTGACCAGCATTGCTTTGTGTGATTGCTACTCAATACCAAAGTGATGTGGCAGATAGGAACCTATACCCCCTCCCCTCTTCCCCATCCTCCTTCCCCCCCATCCTCCCACCCCCACCCTCAAGGCACATTCTGACTCCCAAAGGGCCTCAGAGCATGACATAGCGACCACCTTTCCCCTTAGCAGGGACATGTCGCTGGAGCTATTCTGCAAGGGCTGGGCTGGGATTTGAAGTCCGGGCATGAACTCCCCTATCTCGTGGCAGCATCTTTGCTCTGCAAAAGTGGACTCAGCCTCCTTAACTCTCCCATCTACAGCTATCTGTGAACAACAACTTTGAAAAGGACAGTTCTAGCTCTGGCAGTAGATGAAAAAGAAACAACAAAAACAAAAGTCCTGCCCACAGGCCAAGCAGTGGCTCAATTGGAATGCTGCCCCCGGGCCAGGTAGAGTGTTTGTTTGAGGCTGGGGGGACAGAGTGGGAATGATGCCAGCACCCAGTATTGCAGGCTGCTAACTGTGAGGTTCTGTTTGTGAGGCTGGGCTATTCAGCCTTGGGGTGCAGGATTTTGCTCCTGCACTGGCCACAGGGTCTGCTGGCTCCTGAGAAGACCACTTTAGCTGGTGTGGTAGGTAAATACAACTGCAAATTCGTTCCTCTGGAACCTGCAGAAGTGGGATTCTGGGATTTGTGAGCCTAGGTCATAAGAAGCCTTGCAGCTTCTGCCGAGTGCTTTTGGAATTCTGTCTGGCAGCCTTGACCCGTTATGGAAGGCCTCTCATTATCCTGAGACTGCTAGGCTGATGCGACCGCTTGTAGGCCCTTTGGTCAACAGCCCCAGCCAAGCCAACCCATTCGCCAGCTGAATGCCACGTTGATGAGCAGTGCCCATGGAAGTCAGTCACTCAGAGAAGAATTGCCGGAAACGAGTCTCTGAGTGATGACATTGTGAGATATAATGAAGTAATTGTCATTTCATACTTCTAGGTTTGGGTTATTACACATTGATAGATAACTGTCTGATTATCAACTTCCATATCCTCTAATGATATAAGAGACAAGGAATCATGGTTCATTCTCAGAATGATCTGGCAGAGGGCTGGAGACAAAACTAAAGCATGAATTCAAATGTCCTGGAAGCTCTCTGCTTGGCAAACCCTGTGAGTCCTGGGCCAAGTGCTGGAGTGAAGAGAAAGCTGACTAGCCAAGGCCTAAGGGGAGAGGCTGAGAGAGCCTGGGAGGGGAAGCAGGGGGCTGAGCACTGTCTGGAAGAGGAAGAGGATCAACTTGGGAGATTAGTAAAAGAGTGGATTTGGGGAGGAGGGTGTGGGGGTGAGTGAAGTGGGGTAATGGGTGGCTGGGTGGAGGGAGAACAGGAGGGTGTGGGAGTGTGGGAAGCTGGAGCTGGTGTCCGGCCTGGGTTCAAGCAGCCCCTGGGCTGGTGCCTTCTCCCCTGCTGCTGTGCTTGGCTCCCTTTAAAGAGCTTTGTGGGTGCCCCGTGATGTCACACAAACAGTGCAGGTGCAGGCCTGGCCCGTAAACCACAACAACATGGGCCTGTGGGGCCACAATGCAAGGGGCAAAGATCCTGGAGGGGGATAAAGGGTGATTATTTGTTTAGCATCATTAGCAAGAGTCCCAGAAGCCTTCCAAAGCAAAGCAGAAACTTTTGTACTAAGGAGATTAAACCTTAAACTCAGCTGAGAAGGCTCTGCTGTATGGAATGGCTTTGTTGTGCCCAGCATTGTATGTGATTATATGCAAATCACCCGGAGGCCTCCCTGGGGTCCTGACCACAGAGGCTTAGCTGCCTGCTGGGCTGGGTGCACCGGAGAGGGGGCAGCCTCAGGCGCCGGCCAGGCAGGCCTAGCACCCAGGCAAGGGAAGCCTGTGTTTTCTCAAGTTCAGGAAATGGGGGGTCAAGTGCTGACTATGTTAAGCAGAGGTTTCTGTTGGATGAACAGGAGTGTAGGGACAGAAGTGCCACAGGGGATATAACCAGAAATTCAGGACAAGGTCCAGTAAGGATGGGGAAGGTTCTCACATCGCTGACCATATCCCCCTAAACATCCTCTAGCATTCTCTCTTGAAATTTTGAGGAATATATTTGGCTGCCAAAGAAATGGGGGCATGCTTTGGTTTCCTTGTGTCTCCTCCCCGCCCCTGCCACTCCCTCCCCAATCCATCAGCCAGGGTCCCTAGTGGCCAAGGACTTGGGGGGTTTATCCTGGTTTACTGACCCAGAAAATGCTTAATGTCTGCTCTGTGGCAGGCACAGTGTTAGGTACGGGGTCGGGGGAGCAGTGGGAGGCCAGTGAGGAGAGAGATGAGTAAGTTAGTTCTGTTGGTGTTCAGTCTGCAGATGAGATGTGTACCCAGGTAACTGAAATGCCTGGTGGAATTTGGTAAGCGCAGGAAGAAATGCCCAGAAGAAAGTGCCTGCCTTCAATTAGGAAGGAGCCAGGCCTTGAAGGTCTAGAGGCCAGGACAGGCGAGGGGGTGGGGCTGCGAGGGCGAGGGGTTGGAAGTGGAAAGTACAGGGTGCAGCCTGGCCATGTGCCCTGGGTCACACTGGGTCACACTGGGTCTCTAGGGATTGGGAAAAGCAGCGTCTGCGGACCAGGGCCCACGTTCTCTTTCTGTGCTAGCATCTGGCCTGCACAAAGTGGAGTGAGCAGTTTAACCCAGGAACTAGGGAGTCCGGGACCCTGTGTGGGCATGTGCAGAACTGCCAGGGTGGCCCCAGAGACTTCGAGTCCTGCCTGCTGATGGCCCTGTGGGTGCCCTGGCATGCCTCTCTGCCTTTCCCCTGAGCAGGAGCTTCAGCTGCTTCGAAGTCCTTGATGACGGGGTCAGCTTGGACATATCCAAGGCCCTCTCTCCTTCCAGGTAGGCCTACAATATTGTGCAGCGGGGGTCAGGAGTGACAGCCACCGGTTCCCCTCCTGGGAGACTGTGGGCCTCCTGGGGTGCTGCAAATCTGAGCTGAGCATGAGGATGGAATGAGATGGGCCTTTGGCCTAGAAGAGGTGTTGCTGATGGAGGTCACCCAAGATCAACCAAGCCATCAATCTGAGAAACTGGGCGGAGTGGTAGAAGCAGGTAAGAGAGTGCGGGGTGTAACCAGGATTGTCTACCCTTGTTTCCTAATCACCAGACAGTGGTGGGAGCAGAGGCCGCCTGGTCGCAGGCGTTGGCCATTCAGCCTCCTGCTTGGGCATGGGTACCGCCTGGCAGCCGGGGCCCTGGGGTTGGTCCAGCGAATTTCAAGAGGGAGGGACTCCAGTCCTCAAGGTGAGCACAGTTCTTGGGGCCAGGTGGGAGCACTGAGACTTGCGAATGAGAAACATTTGCTTTAACAACAGAGAAACTCCATTCTTTGCCATCAGCCGCCAATCCAGTCCCTGGAGGAGCACCGGCCTCATGGAGCGCCCTTTTGGGGCGGAAACAGGGGAGGGTCACTGCGGGCTCTGCTATGGAGGGGGGGGGGGGGCGGAGGGGAAGGGGAGGTGGGGAGGGGGCTCTGAGCAGGAGGATGAGGATTGTTGTCTACCTTCCACAGGTCAATACACGCCTCTCCTCTTGCAGGAAGTTCCTGTGAACACGGGGTCTCTGAGTTCTGAGGGGCCTGTAATGGATGAAAGCCAAAAAAAAAAAAAAAAAAAGTAAAAGTAAAAGAAAAACAGAACAGAACATCCCTCCCCCAAATGAACCACATTGCTCTTTGGAACTGTGTGTCCTTTGCCCATGAAGGAGCAGATGTTCCTGTGAGGGCTGGGGAATGCTGCGGGAGCCAGTCGGGGGAGCCAGGAGGAAGAGCCCAGATGATGGGAGAGTTGAAAGGAATTTTGTAAAGATAGTGTCTGGGCTCCGGTGGGATAAGAGGCGCCAGCAGACGGGGCTGTTCATCTGCTAAGGCTTTTGTTCTGCCCCGCAGCGGCTGCTTTCCACCCAGCCCCGGGCGGGAGCTGGCGGGCGGGGTGCTGCCTGCCATCTGCAGGAGGAATACAACAAACACCCACACGCGAGCCAACGGAAACTCTCAGCAAAACAAACAGCGCGGAGGGCAGGGCGCGGGCCGGTGTGGGGCAGGGCGGCCGCAGGGGGCGGTGCTCCAGGCCGGGGCTGGCTGCCTGGGGTGCAGGGTCAGCGAGGTCTGGACCCACCTCCCTCCGCTCGCCCCCTCCGGCGGCCAGGTCCGCTGCCAGGTTTGGAAAGTCCGTTTTTTGGTGTTTTTATTTTATTTTATTTTATTTTATTTTATATATTTTTATTGATTTTAGAGAGGAAGGGAAAAGGAGAGATAGAAACATCAATGAGAGAGAATCAGTGTTGGCTGCCTCCCGCATGCCCCCTACTGGGGATGGAGCTTGCAACCCCAGCATGTGCCCTTGGCGGGAATGGAAGCTGGGACCCTTCAGTCCGGAGGCCGAGGCGCTACCCACTGAGCCAAACCAGCTAGGGCCAGAGTTCTGACCCATTCTGCTCATGCTCCTCACCATCCCGTGATCAGGCGGCTGGGTTTGTGGCCCGCATCGGATCCGGGGTGAGATGCACAGTTGGGTAGCTTGGGATCAAGACCTGACTCGGCCCCTCCAGTGCATGGCTCTTTAAGTCTCTTGCTTTCCTATCTGTCAAATGGGGAGCTGTTAAGGCCTAATCTAGAAGGCTGCCAGAAGGATGGAAATACTCTCTGTAAAAAGCACTTTGTAAGTTGCAGAATACTGCAGGAAGGCCGCTTGTTAGCATTTTACTTCTGTGGCCGACCGTTTGGGTCTCAGGTGCTTGCTCCCTGCCTGGGACGTACACAACCCATAGGTACACATCAGCGGGGAGGAAATCCTGGACTTACAGCTGGGACCTGGGGCTGGGTCAGTGAGGAAAGTGGGAACTGAGGTGGCCTGGGATGTGGGTGGGGCACAGAGCCGCATCTGATGGCATTAAGTGCTGGGCCCTGGGCTCGCTCTGGGGATTGAGGCTGGAGCAGAGGTCTTCCCTGAATCCCCACTCTGCTCTCAGGGGACTGGCTTCCCTCCCCTTTCCCCACGTCCACGCCTCAGTAGTGAGTGGCAGTGGGTGGCCGGTGCCCACAAACCTGTTGGGACAGGGCAGCTTGTTTGCTCTTCCCAGGGCCCAGCCTGGTGGACCGGACCCAGAGTATTGTGCTGCTCAGCCAAAACACTCCTTTCTTCGCCTGCCTTCGTTTTACGAAGAGGAAATCAGATCCTGGGATACATGCTCTCATGGCCTCAAGCCAGGGCCTCAAGTGTCATTTCTGGGGAGATGCTCTCCCCAGGGCAGGGTGTAGCCTCCAGGGAAACAAGAATCCTTCTCCTTCTTCCCCTGCTCACCTGTGGTGGTGGACCTCCTCCAGATTTCCCCGCCCCCCCTCCCCGGACCCCCCTCCCCCCCCACCACCATAGGAGACCCTGGGAGACCAGAGCTGGGTTGCTGGGTTTCTGTCCCAGCCCTGGGTGGTGCTGGTGCATTCCAGCCCAGAGAAGCACCAAAGAGGTCTTTTTTGCCATTGCCTGTGGCCTGGTGCCCTCACCTCTGTTTGCTTTGGGAACCTGAGACGGTTCTCATACCCTCCAGGGTATGTACTGCTACACTTCAGCGTTCTGGTCAGAACCTGGCAGCCCTGGGGAAGCCTGCACCAGCCTTTCTCAGTTGCATCTCGCTGGAGACACCCAGGACCAGGTGAGGTCTGAACTTTAGAGACCTGCCGGGTGAGGTCTCTTATTCTGCAGCCAGAATGGGATGGCTGATGGAATACGAGTGAGGCGGGAAGAACAACAGGTTGGGGGGGGGGGGGGATCAACAAAGATATTGTCCAGGACTTGGGCAGGGAGGACCTCAAGTATTCCTTGCCTCCCTAACCGCTCCTGGATGGATGGTCCGTTTTCTATCTGGAGAAAGAGGGATTGATAGGAAACTTGGATTTGAGTCTGCTGATGCTGCTAATTAACCATGACAAAAACATTTTACATCCCATGCCTGAGTTTCTTCATGTGTAAAATAAGGAAATCAGACTGGTGTACATGCAATGACCATTTTATATCCCTGGCCCAGTACAAGCAGTAAATGCTGGTTAATGAACAAATGCTGGACATCATCTCCTTCCTGCCTCACCTTCCAGGAAGTCTGCCTGGCTTGGCCCAGCTGAGATGACAGGGCTTGTAGAACTGCTCCTAGGCGGAACAGACCTATTACTTGAGAAGTAGCGGTAACAAGATTCGGTTTCTGAGGAATATGGAAGTTTAATTTTTTAAACAGCGTAAGGCAGTCTATAATTAACTTTGGCTAGCATTCTTCACTGCCTTCATACATGTTCATATCTCCTCTACCTGGCAGAACAAAACTTTATTTTCTCCTGTCTGTCCTTTCCTTTGCATCTTACTTAAATATTGGATTGCAATTTGGCTGCCCATGTGTTTGTTTAGTATCCATAGCCCAGCATTGAGTGATTTGGGCGTAGTGATCATGAGCTACATTCTTTTATGTCACCCCGCAGTGAAATGTCTTGCTCACAAGCATTCCCCAAGAGTGTCAGTGCCCTGAGAGCCAGGCTTTCTCTCCGTGCTCACCGCTCTCTCTCTAGCTCCAGGAACAGAGCCTGGCACAGAGTAATACTCAATGGATATTTGTTGAATGGCTAGAATGGCAAAGGCATGAGGAGCGAGTGTTCCTAGGTGCTCACTGATTCGCTGCCGCCTGTGACAGAGCCTCCGTGGCTCCCCTCTCAGTGTCCTCGGTGCGCAGTCCTCTGGTTCTGCTCCGCTCCCTCTGTGTCCTCCATGGGGAACCCCAGCCACACTTGCTTTCATGCTAATGGCTCTAAGTATGTGGCCTCAGCTCTGAACTTCTCTAGAATCCGCTTCTGTTTGTTTGTTTTTGTTAATCCTTGACAGAGGATATTTTTCCATTGATTTTTAGGGAGAGTGGAAGAGAGAAGGAAAGACGAGAGAAACATCGATGTGAGAGAAACATATAGATTGGTTGCCTCCTGCATGAGCCCTGACCAGGGCCCGGGCCAGGGAGGAGCCTGTAACTAAAGTATGTGCCCTTGACTGGAATCAAACCTGGGACCCTTTGGTCCGCAGGCTGATGCTCTATCCACTGATCCAAATGGGCTAGGGCTAGAACCCACTTTTTATATCTCTCGTTGACTGTGGGGCAATCAACAGAATATCAGTGTTGGAAGGAAACTTTGAAGCCGTTTAATTAGATCCCTTCCCTAAACTTCCCCTGCTTTTACTCTACTCCTTCAGCTCTGTCACAGAACAGCCCACTGCGCTGCTGTCCGCCCGCTGGTTGTCCTGCCTCCTGCTTTTCCCTTCCTCTGTCCCCTTGGCTAAATGGTAAGCCTCTTAGCAGCAGTGACCATATCATAAATGAGTCAATTAACATCTGTTCATAAGTAGTAAATATTTGATAATATGGGAAAATTTAATAATTAAGCTTAGCTGTTCCCTAAGTAGGTTTCCGGGCTCTTTCCCTCCTCTTTCATTTTGGAATCAGAAAGCCCTAAGTTCACACTCTAACACTGCTCCTTAGTGGCTAGGAACTTTTAGGAAACTTCCTTTTCTGAGTCTTGATTTCCTCATCCATAAAAGGTGATAATAGCAGTACCTCCCTCATAGGTTTGGTACGTGGACTCATGAGATGTGTAAATTCAGTGCTTAGTACAGGGCCTGACACATATCAGGGGCTTGAAAAATGGGAGTTACTGCTATTAGACTGCTTTAATCTTGGGCCTGGGGTTCTAGGCCAGCCACAAAGCAATGGGTAGCTCTTGCCCTGCACGTTCCCACTCTCAGTTCACCCCTGTACATTACTGAAGTGATGGTCCCTTATTTTCTGGATCAAGGAACAAGGACCAGTTCTCCCTTCAGATAAGTCCATTAATTTCTGCTTCTGAATATGAAGCTCTTTCTTCACTGACATAGACCCTCTGGGGGCACAGGGAAGAGAAGGAAACGAATCTGTGTCGATGAGGCACGGGGCTGCTGTTATATCATGGCACCTGGCCTTGAAGTGCTTGTGAAGTGGTGGGAAGGAAAGGCCAGGCGGTGTGAAATAATTAGCTCCATATGTGGCAGGGCTATCCTGTGATGGCCAGACTCAATTGAGAAGCCCTGTAACACCGTGGTTAAGAGATTCGGTTCTGGAATCACAAAGACCAGATTCTATTCTGCCACCAGTGCTATGGATTTTGAGTAAATTTTCAACCTCTCCAGGTCTCATCTGGGTTCCTTTGTGAGGAATAGATGAGGCCATGCACTGAAAAGTGTTTAGCACAGTGCACAACACATAGCAAGGCCTCCCTGGGCGTTAACTACTGTTATTATTATGTGTTTTCTGCATTCAGAAAAGAGCTCACTGAGGCCTGTGCTAATCAGAGGGGATAGGATGTAGATGAATGAAGAAGAGAGGAGAATGCACTGTCGATGGAAAACAAAACAATACAACAACAGCACACAGCCAGGAAAGACTGAGAAATGTTTAGTGACGTTGGGCTGTATGTCGGGACCTGAAGAGAGAACAGTCTGGAAGACATGAGAAGCTAAGTGGGAGCAGCTGAAGGAGAAGTGGCATTGGGGAGTTGCTTCTTTGTATTCTCCATGTGCCTCACAAGGCACTCGCTCAGCAAATGTTATTATTTGTTACAGAAATTCTTGACCTTATTAGGTGGGCCTGTGTCTCTTTAAATAATGAATTTCTCAGATTTGCTAATCTCCTTAAGTGCTTCCATTCAGTTTCCTACAACTATCTGGTTCAAAGCCCCATATAGGCCGTTTCTCCTAATATCTACCTATGGACAAAAAATTTGTGGAAACTTTATCTGTATTGTGTACCACTGAGGAGATAGGAAGCATCGTTCCTCCTGGCCTTCATCTTCCAGCGGAAATACATGCTCCTTTCTGGAGTCAGGCAGCCTGATTTCACCTGTTACCATGTGACCCAGAGCAAGCTACGTAATCTCCCACGCTCTATTTCCTCGTGTGCAACATTGGAGTAACATGCCAGTTATCCAGTTATTGGCTCTAACTCCAAGGGCACCTTCCAGTACCTGCTCTGAAACACTGTCGGGTCTCTCCAGTGAGCATAATGTTAAGCTTTGTCACTAGGAGGCGCTACCTCAAAAGCCAGTTGTGGCAACTGCTTAAAGGCATGATTTGTTTTGGAGGCTGACAAAAATATTCTGGAATTAAATAGGATGATGGTGGCACAACTTTATGAATGTACTGGAAGTTACAAAACTGTACACTTATGGTTAAAATGGTGATTTTTAATTGTTAAAATGACCATACAAATAGATTCAATGCAATTCCTATCAAAATACCGATGGTATTCTTCTCAGAACCAGAACAAAGGATTCCAAAATTCGTATAGAACCACAAAAGACCTCAGATAGCCAAAACCATCATGAGAAAGAAAAAGAAAGTTGGGGTATCATGCTTCCTGGTTTCAAACTATACTATAAGGCTATAGTAATAAAAACAGCATGGTACCAGCATAAAAAATACATACTAGTATAGAGAGTCCAGAAACAAACCCATGCTTATATGATCAACTAATCTATGAAAAAGGAGGCAAGGATATACAATGTCTTTTCGATACATGGTGTTGGGAAAACTGGATAGAGACATGCAAAAAAAGAAAGAAAGAAAGAAAGAAAGAAAGAAAGAAAGAAAGAAAGAAAGAAAGAAAGAAACTAGACCACTCTCTTACACCATATACAAATATAAACTCAACATGGATTATAGACTTACATATAAGGCTTAAAACCATAAAACTCATAGAAAAAAACAGGTAGTAAGCTATATGACAGCAGTCTGACTAGGTTTTTTTTTCCTTCTTCTTTTTTTAAGTCCCCTGGAGCAAGGCAAATAAAAGCAAAAATAAGCAAATGGGTTTCATCAAAGTCAAAAGCTTCTGCGCAATGAGGGAAATCTTTCGAAAAAAAAGACAACATATTGATTGGCTTATATTCACAAAGACTATATTCCATAAGGGGTTAACATTCTAAATATATAAGAAACCCACACAACTCAATAACAAAATGAATCCAATAAAAAATAAGCAGAGGACCTGAAAAGCCATTCCTTCACAGAAGACATATAGATGGCCAACAGACATATGAAAAGATGCTCAACATCACTGATCATCAGGGAGAGGCAATCAAAACTACAACGAAACACCATCTCACACTAGTCAATGTGGGTATTATAAAAAAATCAATAAATAACAAGTGTTGGCGAGGATGTGGAGAAAAGGGAACACTTGAGCACAGTAGGTAGGATGGCAAATATGTGCGGTCACTATGGAAAGTAGTATGGAGATTCCTCAAAAAACTATCAATCTACCATACAAACCAGCAGTTCCACTTCTGAGAATTTATTCAAAGAAAATGAAAACATTAATTCAAAAAGATATATGCATCCCTGTTTTCATTATAGCATTATTTACAACTAGAAGCCTGGTGCACAAAATTCATGCACTGGGGGGGAGGGTGTCCCTCAGCCCAGCCTGCACCTTCTCCAATCTGGGACCCCTTGGGGGATGTCCGATTGCCAGTTTAGGCCTGATCCCTGTGGGCCTAAACTGACAGTTGAACATCCCTCTCATAATCGGGGACTGCTGGCTCCCAACTGCTCGCCTGCCTGCCTGCCTGACTGCCTCTAACCGCTTCTGCCTGCCAGCCTGATAACCCCTGCCTGACTGCCTCTAACTACTCCCCTGCCAGCCTGATCACCCCCAACTGCCCTCCCCTGCCAGCCTTGTCACCCCTAACTACCCTCTCCTGCTGGCCATCTTGTGGCTGTGGGCGCAGCCATCTTTGAGGGTGGGGAAGTCAATTAGCATATTCCCTCCTTATTGGCTGTGGGCGCCACCATCTTTGTGATGGCATGAGGATCAATTAGCATACTCCCTCTTTATTAGATAGGTTAGCCAAGATATCAAGATATGGAAGCAACCTAGGTGTTCATCTATAATAATAAAAGTGTAATATGCTAATTAGACTGCACATCCTTCCGGACGACGTTCTGGATGAAGATGGGGCTGCAAGGGAAGCCTGGGTCCTGGGAGCTGGCAGGAAGCTAGTGCAGGCAGCCAGGGGAAGGAAGGCCTATTCTTACACAAATTTCGTGCATTGGGCCTCTAGTTGATAGATAAATGGATAAAGAAGATCACACACACACACACACACACACACACACACACACAGGAATATTACACAGCAATAAAAAAAGATTGAAATCTTGCCATTTGTGACAACATGGACGGACCTAGAGGGTATTATGCTAAGTGAAATAAGTTGAACAGAGGAAGACAAATTTCAAATGGTTTCACTTATATGTGGAGTCTAAAATAAATAAAACAAATGAACAAACAAAAATGATCTCATAGAAAGAGACTAAAGGGATGGTTGCCAGAGGGAATGGAGATGGCAGGGGGGATGAGTGAAAAGAAAGGGGAATATAGGGCGAAGGGGAATATAGTCAATAATATTGTGATAAGTTTCCATGCTGACAAAAACTAGAATTAATGGAGTGATCACATTGTAAAGTATAAAACGGTCGATCACTATACTGTACACCTGAAACTAATATAACTAATGTTGTATACCAACTATACTTACATATTAAAAAAAAGTAAAATGATAAATTTTATATTCTGTGACTTTTGCCTCAATGAAAAATATGTAGCTTGTTGTGAAGATGGGACAAAGTTGTGAATGGAGCAAGTTTAGAACAGAGCGTGGAGCATAGTGCGTGGTCTAACATGGTGTTGATACTGTTGCTAAGTTACTTAGTGTCTATCACTGGACCACCTCTTCCTTGAGCTACCAAGATCCCCGTGCTGGCTTCCTGGTTGTTAGAGCCGGCTGCCCTGGAGCTCCTCCTGTCTCTCCCGCTGGGACCCTCCTGGTGGGCCTCTCTTACTGGTGTCTCTCTGCTGGCTCCTCGGGGAGCTGAGAGAATGCCTGTTCCCCCCTCCCCCCCCTTCTCCTGAATTGCCTGGACACCTGAGGGCCTGGGGTTAAGAACTGCCTAGGAGAGAATGGCCAGATAGCAGAGGGGAGTAAAAAAACAAAACACCAATGATTTAATGTTGGGCTTGTGCCCCAGGGCTCTGGGCCTCTGGGCCAGTGTTTGACTGGATAATGAAGGACTGCCGATGCCTGACTGTTCTCCCCGTTTCTCCACAGCTGTCCCGAGTGCTTATCAGAGCCCCAGCGGCAGTTTCCAGTCCCTCCTGGGCGAGCAGGAGGATCTCCAGTTGGAGGCTCTGTAGGTGAGCGGGGCCCCGCAAGACTCCGAGGACAGGGCTGCACAGAGAAGCAGAGGACCCTGGGGTAGGCTTTGAAGAAACCTTGGGGGCTGCTTTCGGGGGATCTTTCTTTAGAATATAATCATAGATGATGGTGGAGGGACGGAAACTAGA
Organism: Myotis myotis; assembly: GCF_014108235.1. Taxonomy (NCBI): domain Eukaryota; kingdom Metazoa; phylum Chordata; class Mammalia; order Chiroptera; family Vespertilionidae; genus Myotis; species Myotis myotis. Next base: position 14,798,167 of record NW_023416314.1, on the reverse strand, counting down.
TATAAACAAGAAACTTAATTCCTTCATTTCCCCCTCTTTCCTTTTCCTTCTTCTTTCATGGATGTAATAGTCCTTGTCACATCATAAGTGAAGTCCAGTATGTCCATTCTACCCCCTGTCACCCATACAGAACCTGGAGTTTGCAGGACAGCCCTAACTCAGACGTCTTCTGTCCTGGTACCTCCCTTTCACCCATGCACTTGCCGGGCCACCTTAGTGGTCATTATTAGTCAGATCCCTCTCCCTCCAGCCTCCTCTTCTGATGAGGCTGCTGGCGGGGGGAGGGGAGCGTGCTGCCTCCCCACAGAGCTGTGTATGCCCTCAGCCTGATGCCGGGGGTGGGGGAACACCGAAAGCAGGTACGGTTTGTGAAGTGACAACTTGTCATTTTATTGCCATTTTCCATTGAGCCAGCTCAGGGAGGCTGGGGGAGCAAATGACTGTGCAAAAAGTAAGAGCAGCCAACGACCCGCTTTCAGAGCCCTTGAATCCGACCCCCACCCTGTGGGGTAGCCACCGCTTCTGGGTGGCATTGGTTTTGGGGTCCCTGAGCTGTCAGGGTATCCCTCTGAGGACTCCCTTCGGACCTCCCCACAGACACAGTTACCAAACATGTTTTTCATCTTTATTCATCTGCTCTTCTCACGTTTCTCAGGTCACAGCTGCATTGTTATCTGATGGGCTGGCTGCCAGCTCCATGAAGCCTGAAAGTTACAAAGGGCGGATTAGCTGCAAAAGAATATTTATTAGAAAAAATCCTTTTTTTATTCTTCTGCCCTTTCATGTGGAGTTAGCCATATATCGCCTGGGTGAGGTAAGAGCACTTGGCGAGCTGTGAGCAGAGTCGGATGTCTGGGCACTGGGCTACGCGGAGTTCTGGTGACGGTTCTCCTTGCCCGCGACCGGCTTTCTCCCGGCCTCGCCAGGAGGCTCTTGCTCAGTTTTGCAGGTCAGGATCCTGCTCAGTTTCGTGGCTGCCTTTCTCCAGAAAAAGAAGACTCTTTCTGTGACTGGATCTTACTTTTCCTCTAATCTCAGGGCTGTGGAGAACTCATCATTTAATAGTTACTTTTCAAGTTAGAAGCTCCAGTTTGCTAGGGTTTGCTTAATGGCATTGTGAGAGAAAAGACATGTTCCAACAGACAAACGGAGGTGGCGGTGACTTTTCTCACCCATCTGTGACGAAAACCTGCCACTGAGGGGATGCTAGGTCTCCAAGGAAATCGGCTCATTGTGAGAAATTGATTTTCATTCTGTTTTGAGACTTTGGTGGTGGGATTGCAAGTCAAAGGTGTTTGCACTTGGCTGCTGCAAGCCTGGGAAATGTCCTGGTTGTGCCACCCAGAGCCCCCGTGAGGTCCCAGAGCACGTGCTCTGTTGGGGCACAGGCACCCTGAGTACACGCGGAGGACGTGCCTCTTTCCCATCCCAGCCTGGGCGCCGCCGTGCAGACCCGCCTGGGCCTGCCTGCTCTGATGTAATGTGAGATGGGGCAGGGAGTATGTACAAGGCCGGCCAAGACGGTGCCTTCTGATCTGCCTTTCTGACGCCAGTGGTGGTCATCACCTGGAAGTGGGCCAGCCTGGGCTCAGGCGGTAATGGGGAAACGGACGAGTCGGGATCTCCGGGCCAAGAGTCGGGGTCCCTGGAGCGGGGAGGGAGGATCACGGTCAGAACAGAAACCAAGATAAAGTATTAGAGCTACAGGAACATGGAAGGTGAAGACCTCAGGCCCACTCACCACCACTAGAATCCAAATCCCCTTCTACATCCCCACCACATCCTACTGTATTTCTACTGTAGATTCTCTGTTGCCTGGTCTCCTGGGCTCTGCTATGGTGTTTAGAAGGGAAGTGTCTCTTTAAAGAGCTTTGGATCCATGGAGAGAGAGCAGTAGGTGCTAGGGTCTTGAGGAGATGTAACTGCTCACTATCTAGCCCTCCTTTACTACTTTTTTTCCATTTACTTGCCCTTCCCACTGGCCCTCTCTTCGTGGTTTCTTGTTTATTTTCATCTCTCTTTGAATAGAATACTCCTTGCCCCGTTGGTGGGCAAGATGCTGGGCATCCCCTACCTTAACTCATCATCTTCATTCCCACCCCAGTGTGTTCCTCTGGACTCCCTGGTTTGGATAATGGCAGCAACATTCTGTAAGTCATAGACTCCAGAGCCCAGATCAGTCTGATGCTTTCCTTGCCCTGCCTTCTGTATCCAGTTAGTTCCCAAATGCATATAGTTTACCTGGGTAGTCTCTCTTCCATTCATACCTTTATTTTCCTTCTTACCTGTTGATGGGTTACTGCAGTAGCTTCCTAACTGACTTTCAATCCCCCCCCCCTTTCTTATTAAATTTGTCTTATACTCTGGGGCCAGATTAATCTTCCAAAAGGCTTCGATCATAATCTTTCAGTATTAAAAACTGTCACTAACTCCAGTGCCAACCTGAAAATCCCCAAGCTCCTTAGAAGAGCAGAACTGGGGGTTCTCCAGGCTTTCTCTTCAGCCTTATCCTTGGAGGGACTGTAGGGTCCACAAGGTCAGGGACTTCATGTGTTTTGTTTACTGGGGTATCCCCATGATCAGCATAGAATCTGAATCTAACATATAGAGCCTGGCACAGCAATGCTACCACTCCCTACACACAAATGCTGCTACGTCCTACCAGGAATCCTCACTGCTTCCAAAAACTACCCTTCATTTTCCCCGCTTTCACCGCTGTACCTGTTCTCCCTGGAATGCATGCCTCGGTCTCTTCTACTTCTATCCAAGGTCCAGCTCAAATTTCACCTCCTTCCTGCAGCCCTCGGTGATTGCTCAGAGGGACATGACCATCTCCTTTCCAAACTATCATGACAGTTTGTAACTCCCATGGCACCTGGCATAGTTTACCTTTATTTGAGGTCTTCTGATATCTGGCTCTACTAAGGGGATCTTTTTTATTCAGCTTTTCAAGCACAGAATACAGTGTCTTCTTCTGGAAGATACTAGGTAAAAAGTCCATTGAATTACTAAATGAATGCCTGCATGACTGGTAAATCTTTTACTCTTATCTGCAAGCCAGTTTGATTAGTAACCACACAATCTTATAGCTTTAATGATGATGAATGATTCTCAGGCCAATTAGCATTCTTGTATGCTCCTACTGCTGCTGGGCTGATTAATCAACTCTAATACATGTGAATAAATGGCATGTGTTGTCTTACAGCAAAAACTACCTGAAGGTGAATCCCATGCCAGGTGGTGAAGGCCCTGGGTTGTACAGACTTGGGCTGTGATGGGAGATGCCCTGAGTTTGAACCCATGAGGATCTCCAGCATTCCCCCCACTGACCCCTCTCCTGGCTCCCTCAGAAGATGCATTTTATAGTGATGGGCAGGACGGGAGAGGTCAATCAAGTCTATGAGACTGCCAGTTCCCTGCTCTTCTGTTTCTCCATTAAGCCTTTGACCCACTAGAGTTGGTGGCTCTGAGGCTGTGAAGATCTGGGGAGGGTCCCTGTGGTGAACTCAGTGCCAAGAGGGAGGAGAGAAGGTTCTTTTCTTCCAGCCTCAGAGGTTCCCCGGTTCCCAGTGTCTGTCCGGCATGTTGCCTCATCACTCTATGCCTCACTTTCCTCATCTTGATGGTGACATCTGCTTTACGGGAGGTTGTAGTTGAGGACTACATGAGGTAACAAATGCCATGTATTTTGAGAACCAAGAACATTATATTATTACTAATTTCATATGAGGGACGTGGACAAGTTCCTCAGAAGCTGTGGGCTGTGCTTGGTTGTCTGCTGTGTGAGAGGTGGGTAAAGTGTCTAAGAATTCCTTTGGGGAGGGGTAGGCCAGTCAGCATGGGCATTTATTTGAACTTCCTGGCACACCTGATTCCTTGAGCGTGGTGCCGCGAGGACCCTGAAGCACATCCCATCAGTCTGTCCCAGTGATGGGCCCAGTCTGGGTGTCATTCCAAGTTCGGTCTGAAGTCCTGTGTTTTCTGGGAAGCACTGGCACTGATATAAAGGGATATTTTTCTCAAGATGTCCCTGATAACGCTGTCCTTATTTGGGAGAGGACTGAGGGGAGCTAGAAGGTGTTCCAGGAACCTAATTTCACAGACCAGTGACTAGAACTGCTCATCCACAACCTTGCTGGGCCTGCCACCACAGCGAGCTGTCAGCAGGGGGAGCTCTCTCCCTGTGGTGCCTGCTCTGGCTGCACTAGGGTGAGGGTCTCAGCGATGGAGGAAAGATTTGAGGAGTGGCCAAAGGAAGCTCTCTTCTGTAGACAAATGCTGGGCAGTGGCCAGCTCATGCCAAGGGCTGCTGTAGCCTCAGTTGGAAAAGAAGTGGAAATCCACTGTGCCTGGTGCCCAGGGGCTGGGAGTGTGCTCAGGTTAAGCACACAAAGAAAACGTACAAATGTCCTGACTTAAGGTGTCTTGGTTAGAGGGAAAGGGATGAAGGGGTGTGGTCGCACAGCATCTGCCTGCTAGGATTGCCCTCCCCCCTCACACTGGGCTCCCCTTGGGGACTGGCTGTGAGGAGGGCCTCACGTGGAACCTGGAGTTCCTGCGTGTGCTTTGTGCTCGTGCCTCCTGTCCATGCTCACTGAGCAGCCCTTGGGGAGGGGTCTGTCCTGGCCTCGGCCAATCTGTTGCAGCTAAAGGCCGAAAAGTTCTAAATGAGAGTGTTTCCAAGTGGTAACAGGGTCTCTGCACTCAGGTGACTGTCTCCTCATGCCCCTGACCCCCAGCCTCAGACTGGGAAGAGCTGAGGATAAGATAAAGGGAGACATCCTTCCATTGCAGAGCTGTGGTGGCCATGTGAGCATTTAGGGAGACGTGTGTGTGTGTGTGTGTGTGTGTGTGTGTGTGTGTGTGTGTGCATGTATGTCCCCAGGACTCTCAGGGTGGGGGCGTGGGGTGAGCAGCATGAATGTCCATCACCTGCAGATGGTCTTGAGCTCAGATGGGACCTGTACTCTTCAGACCCATCTTGCATCATTCTCTGGATTCCAGTCATTAGGAATCTCTTAGTCTCATGATTCTGCATGCTCTTTCCAACCTCAAGGCTTTTGCATTTGTTGCTCCTTTTTTCCTGGCTTGCTCTCCCCCTCCCTATCCCATTCTTTTATCTATGTAATTCCCACTCATCCTTCAGAGCCCAGCCCAGGTGTCACTTCTAAGATAGCCTCCCCAGACCTCCAAGACATATGCTCCCAAAGCCCTCGATGGCATTACCACAATGATAAATACTTTGAAATGTTTTATTTTCTCTTCCCTATCTAGAATGTAGGCTTCATGAAGCTGGGCCTATGAGTTTATCTAACTTACCTTTCAGCACAGTACCTAGTATAAATTAGATACTTAACAACTATGTACTAAATGAGTGAATGAATGGGATCACTAAGTGGCCAGTGGAATCCCCCCACCTTTTAGTCGATGCCTGTTCCAGATTGAGGGGATGCTGTTTCATGTTTTTACCATCTAGGGTAGAACCAGAGGTGGGCTAAAGAGATCAAATGTAGCACCTGTGATTTTTGAGGCTCAGCTCTTGGAAAATGATCACTATTTTCATCTCCTCCTGTTTTACCTCCCCCTCTTAACACCTTTTGTACCGCTCACGAGCTTTCTCGTGTCTCGCGTGCCATCTGTTAAGGACCTTACATGCCAACACACTGTCTTGTCCACATTGAATGAAGCGATCTCATTGGTGGAAACCGTGCAGGTCAGTCTATGAAAAACTATATAATTGCACGAACCCAGAAAGCATTGCAGTTACATTGTATTTTGGTCATTCGAATAGTCTTCGTCTTCAAGTTCCTGGCACTTTTAGAAAATGTTTTACGCAGTACCATACGTTAAAAAAGTACTAGGAACTTTAATTGTTTAATTGTTTCTGTAAATAAAAATGTTATAACTATTGAAAAACAACACCTAAAGTGCATTATGATCTGTAGTTATGATGATTTAAATAACATGCAGTTTGCCCAAAAACGTGCAGTCCCTGGCGTATGTCTTAGAGATTTCTATGCGGTACGAAAGGTGTTAAGGTAGGGTCCATTGCCTCCCTCCTCCAGATTCATAGCTTTCTGGTATTTATGTAAAAAATGTGATTTTCCCTAGGCAAAGCCCAGAATGCGACCTGGTCCAGGGAAGGTTGTTGAATATTATCTCCTGAGTGACGTGCCAGAGCTAGACTTCTTAGCTCGGTCTACCCTGCTATAGTTGCAGTTTCAGAATAAGATTGAGGAGCAGCTCATCCAGACTGCTTTGTGATGGTTTGGGATATAGTTTTAATATTGCCTGGAGAAGTGAGCATCTGGTTTCTGCCAGTACTCCAGGGTTTTGCACCTTGAGACCTGGCTCAGGGGCAGCGGAGATGCCTGCCTGTGAACTTCCCCCTCTCTAGAGACCGGGGTTGCAGCTTGCAGCTGAACTCTGTTAATCTCTAGGCCACTCCAGTTGTTTGTAGTGAGCATGCTCCACTCCCAGCCACTCCCTCACCTGCCCGTCCTTGGGCTCCCCTCGCTGAGTCAGCAACGCCCCCCTGCTGTCTAAGCACTGAGCAACCAAGCTAAGCCAAGTCTGTTACAATGAGTCGGTTGATTTGGAAGCTCACATCCTGTACTCTTTTCCAATGTTGACATTTAGCCAACTGGCACCCACCAATGAAGAACAACCCTGGGAATCAAGACTGCTGAGGACTTATGACCCTGCAGAAGGCAACAGCGGGGGCCCTGCTGAGGGGAAGGCTGTCCTGGTGCCAGGCCTCTCTCTCTGCTCCATCTTGGTTTCTGTCTAGCAGTACAGGGATCTGGCTGGCAGTCAGCAACCTACCCCTGGCACTTGTTGGTGGCTTGGCTCTCCTCCATCTAGCCAGGGCATTTGGACCTTTTTCCTATGTTCTGCTTATGAGCTTGGGAAGCAAGCCAGTAGTTCTCCTTAGAAATTGCCTCCATCAATGTTATTTACCATCCTAGTCCCAAGGGAGATATGCCTCTTTATTTTTTCCACATTGACACCTTCTCTTGCTCTGGCTCAACTACAGAAACATCAGATTGTACCAATGCTGTGGTGCCGGGAAGGGACGAGGAGGCACACACAGGAAATGGAGATGGCAGAACAGGGTTACGTTTGGTCACCAGGCCTGGATGAAGCTTTCAATCTCCAGAATTGAAAGTCAGCCGAGAAGGGAGATAGTCACAGGCCTATTTCTCCACTTGGGTCCTAGATCGATTGGCTGTGGCTTTTATCAGGAATCCTCTGGTGCTTCTGTGAGCACCAGTATTGACGACCTGAAGTTCCTCAGAATATGACTGTATTTAGAGACAGATTCTTTAAAAAGATAATTACGGTAAAATGTGGTTGTGTAGGTGGGCCCTAATCCAATATGACTGGTGTTCTTATAAGACGAAGAGATTTGAGAAAAGACCATAAGAAGACACAGGGAGAAGGCAGTCATCTTCAAGCCAATGAGAACCATCCTCAGAAGAAACCGATCTTACCGACCCCTTGATCTTAGACTTCCAGCCTCCAGAATTGCAAATATGTGTTTTTTAAACCACCCAGGCTTTGTCATGGCCATTCCAGCAAATGAATACAACCTTCTCCAGACAGAACAGAGGTTTGTGGAAGGGCCAAGAAAGCAGTAGGTGAGATGAGATCATTTTGACGGACTTCATGGGGTCTCAAGACGGTGGTATTTCTCTGGCTTCTCCAGTTTTCTCCTCTTCCGGCAGCCACCAACCTCATCTTGTTTGGGTGCTTATCCAAATATGTGCCATTACTGGTGGCTAATAAATAAAGCATTTCTTCTCTTATCTTATTTCCCTTTTATGGGTGGTCCTGCCCTCTGGAAGCTCACATTCTGTGAGGAAGAAAGACATAAAGCTCATTTCACTGCAGCCTGTAGGTGCCATGGGAGTGGTCGGCAGAGGGATATAGGACCAAAAAGGAAGACAACCTGAGCCTGTCTGAGGAGGTCATGGAGGACTTCATGGAGGTGATGGCAGAGCTAGAAGTCTGTTGCTTCTATGAAGGCAGAGAGTTGGTCTTGTTTACCTTCCTCCACCCATGGAATCTGGCACAGTACTTTGCACAGAGTAAGTGCTCATCTAGTTTGTTGGGTGGATGACTCTTGATGTCCCTTCCAGCTGTAAGAGTCCATGATTCTGTGACCTCAGAGGCCCACAACAGTCAGATGGTGGAAGGTGCTACTGGCAGACAGGATGAAGATGAACAGATGTGGGGTTGGTAGTATGCAAAGTCATTTATGAGCAATTGAACTGGAAGTGAGGGAGGCAAGCATAATGAGCTTCCCTTCTTAGGGTTTCTGGGAGAATCCTCAGGCATCACAACAGGAACTCAGCCAGTGCACCTGCCCCACGTGCATGATCAGAGGTGACATCTTACTCTCCACAAAGCAAAGGTTGGTCAAGCTCTTCACAGCTGTTTCCCGTAGAGAGGAAAGCCCCTAAGTTCCCAGGCAGTGTAAACTGACCGTTTGTTTATAAAATACGCTTCATGGCCCAAGAACACGAAAAAGCCTCAGATGCACAAACTGGCAGCTGGTTCAGCAGGGATTCAAGACGCTTGGGAGCAGGGAGGAGCGTGGGAGCAGGAATGGTTGTATGCCAAGTCAGCGTGGCTCTCCTCTGGAGAACACCCAAACGGATCTAAAACTGAAGCTCAAAAAAATAACAAACATACAAGCCTTTTGAAAACACATTGTACCAGACATCTTTTAAAGCTGAGTGATTGACCCCCAGACAGTGCTATGAGGGAGTGGGTGCCGACCACCCAGCACCCACAGAATCAGGGGCCGCTCGTGCTCCCTGTTGGAGGGCTGCAGGAGTTTAGATGAAAACCCTTCTGCCTGGCTGTTGCAAGATGGAACCGAAAGAGACACTTGTGAGAGGACAGGAGACTGAGGAGGGCTGACTCGCCCATTACAGACGTGTGGGGCCTTCAGATGAGCTGTTTGTTTCACGCTGAGCTGAGCTCACCTGGGCGATGACCATGTGACAAGAATACCAAGCTGAGTCCAGATCAGCAAAGAGAGGACAGGAAGAGGAAGAGGAAGAGAAGCTGAGGCAGCCATGCGAAGCAGTGACTGGCAGAAACCTAGCCAGAACTGCTGCTTAATATTATGTGTAGTCCTTCAATCAGAGTTGATAAAACTTTGTAAGTTCTTGTAGTTAATTTCTCCATCTATGAAAAAGCTGGGCTCAGACCCAGAGCCATAAAACAGATTTGTTGGAGTTGCCAAACTCTGTCCAAAATGTAGGCTCACCCTCCACCGCCAGGGGCCTGAGCTTCTCAGGTGACATCCCCAAGAGCTTGGGACTTGGGAAAGGCTGGGGGACTGGCTTCTTCCCAAATCTGCTCTAAAAGAATTCACTGCAGGCCCAGTGAGGTTACTGATCTGGGGGGCGGGGGGAACAATGATAATAGGAATAAAAACAATCAGGGGGACTATTAGTTATTGAGCACTTAAGCTGCTCAAACACTGTGCTAGGCATACACAGCTTCTCATCGAGTCCTATCAAGGACCATTATTACCCTTTCCTACATGTGAGAAAATGAGGTGGAGAGAAGTCAAATGGCTTTGTCAAGGTCACAAAGTATGTGGTGGAGCCAGGATACAAACCCAGGGACTTTGATCCCCAAACCTGTGCTTTTAATAGTCACAGTGTCCTGCCCTAGCAGACTCTTTTTGTGCCTTTTGGGAGGTCCAGCACGCTCTGGGATATTGAACTAGAACCGAGGTGTGCTCTGCATCCACCTGAACTACCCCAAATTATTTCATCCATTGGCGTGACTAATGGCTTCTCAAATCTGTTCTTCTGACGTAACCTCAGGAAGCCAGAGCCCCCCAAGATCTGGGAGACCTCGAGTGAGAGGCACACCTTACCTAGGATTAAATGTAATAATATAACCAAGTCAGAGAGAGACAGAGAGAAACTCAGTTCCTTCTAACTAGGGACTCAGAAAGGAACCAACAGAGTCCCTATAGATTCAGTCTATACAACCTCATTTCCTCAACCAGAATATACCATCAGTGATACCCAAGTCTTCCTTCCCCACACCCTCCAAGCTCTTGTGTCTTAATAGCTAGACATCCTTGGTTTTCCAGAATGGAAAATATCCTGAAACTTAACAACAAAGGAGCTGCTACATTCCATTGTATTTCTAACCTCTCGGCTTTTGGTTTCTCTATATCCCCTCCCCATCCGGACTGCACATTCATCCCTTCCAACTCTGTGACCAGGTGGACTTCCATTCGGAAAGCCAGATTCTCTAACTTGTTTCATGAGGAAGCTGATGAGCTGGCCATTTGGACGGCCACCATTTTGTCACATGGGACCACAAGCATACCTGCTTCCTTGTCCCAACATTATTTCTCACCAGGAGATGATGCATAAAGAATCCCAATCTCTCTTTCTCCCTATCCCTGAGCCTGACCTCTGGGACCTTTGGGTATACAGGACCATGTTCCAACCAACTGAGCCACACCAGCCAGGGCAGGACATGATTCTTCTTAAATAAAAGGGAAAAATATCTAATTCTTCTACTTCTGCCCTTTCAAGCCCTCTACAGGCTGCTATCTTTTATACTCACTCTCTCTGACTTCTCAGAAACATTAGCATCAAGACGATTGGTTTTACCAGTGTATAAAATGAGGGAGCCTGAGAGGGAATGAAGGAGAAGGAGAAGGCTTGGAGGAGTGAGGAGTGATGGAAATTGAGCGGGGCTAATTCTGCTCTCTGCACCCTGCACCGAAGGTGAGGCAGATGGTCCTCACTTCCGCTTCAACCTGAGTTCCAGAGGACTTAGTCCATGTTAAGGGCACCTTGAACCTAGAATCTGATTTCAGAGCCAGATAAGAAGCTGGGTTTGTGTGCCTAGCCATTTATGCTTTTTAGCAATTTCTCCCTCTCAAAGGATATAAGACCTTGTATCCTTTTGTCTTTCCAGAGCAGTCTGCTTCCCTCCCCTGTGACCCCCACAGTTAGTTCTCTTTTAGGTACTCACCTACCCCCACCCCCTAGGGCTGGGGAAGGTGGCAGCATCCCTAGCAACCTCAGGCTGAGTCTCCCCCTGTGAGGTAGCGAATTGCTTGGCAGCCCATGCAAATCAGCTTTGCCTGGAGATCTTCTGAGAAGAAAGGGAAGCTCAGAGGCATTGATCTCCCTGTGTTCTGGGAAGTTGCCTTTTTCTTCACTGCTGCTTTCAAGTGACCCCGATCTCATTACAGATACTGAAATGGGGTGAGAAATGGGAACTTGGTTGCTTGTTGCCTTTGAGGGTTGGTGGAAGAGAACCACAAGCCTGTCCAGATCTTATCTCCTCAGGAAGAGGCAGGAAAACAACATAGCAAAACGGCTGCCCAGGCGAGAACCCCACCTTATGTCTTCACACCACACACCCACGTGTGGTGATGTTGCCGTTTCCCACGAAGATGAAAGTGGAGGGTGAGGCACAGCAGGGATTCCCTGAGCCTAAGATGGGGACGTCCCATGGGTGGGGAGGTCAACGGGGACTGTCTGGCAGCCTTGGGGATAGGTCCCCTTAGCAATCAGAACTAGGCACATCCTCTCTGACTGCTCTCCCTGAGGGGGCCTGAGCGGCCTGGGAAAGGCTGGGCTGCCTTCCACTCTGGAAGGGGGAATCCATCACAAAACCTCCTTAAACACACTGTGTGTCTACGCTGTGCTTTGGGGAATCCAATTAAATCCAAGATAGTCTCGGCTCACATGGAACTTAATAAAAATCTTGTGGGGAGATCAATCACAAATAAAGAAAAAGTAAAATAACATGCAACACACACACACACACACACACACACACACACACACAAACACACACAAGAACTGTTACAAGTGGTACATGACTAATTGGCACATGAAAGAGAGTTCACTCTGTTTGCTCCCACATTGACATTTTCGAACGGAAAGGAAGGGCAGCACCCCTGCCACTAGCTGAGCCCAGGGAGGGCACGGGACAGGGGACAGGTGCTGGGAGGAGCTACATCCCCTGTCGCAACGCTCTCAGAAGGCCCTGGTTATATCTTCCTACAAGACATAAGTTATACCTGCTCACACTTTCCCTCTTTCTTCAGACCATGAACTGCAGGAGCCTTCCTCTGTTGTTCACTGGGACACCCTTTAATACATGCCCCCAGCAGCTTCTCTGTTAATGTCCTGGCCAGGCCACTCCTTTCTCAGACTCTTAGGATGGATTTCCACTGAAACATCAATGAACATTATATTTGAAGCAAATTGGTTTGGGAACACACCCCAGCTCTGCCACTCACTAGTTGTGTGACCATGACAGTGGGCCTCAATTTCCTCAGCTGCAATGTAGGTACAAAAAGGATCAAAAGGGATTGTGAACGTGGCCTGCCTGGTGTGTGTCTGGAGTCCATTGTTGTGTGGAAATTCACCAAAATCTATGTTAAAGATGTGCTTCTCAAACCTGCATGCACATTCAAACACCGTGAGGCTCTTGTTTGAAAAAGTGCAGATTCAGATTGAGTGGAACGGGGTGGACCTGAGATTCTTTATTTCTGGCAAATTCCCAGGTGGTGCAGATACTACTCGTCCAAAGACCACACTTTGAACAGCGAGGCACTGAAGGACTTTATGATCAAAATCCTGCATTTCCTGGTTTTCTTTGGTGCCACCCCTACTGTGTTTCTACTGCTTATGCTGACTCTTGCCTTCTCTGTGTTTAGAACCTCCTGCCTCATCTTTCTAGTTTCACCTTCATCCACCCCTGCTGCTGACCTTTTTGCCATCTCAGTCTACTTTCCCCTCTTGCCTTGCTCTACTCTTCTCTGTTTGACTCCGCTCTCTAGAGTAGCATCATTGCTCACACTGACTACCCTCCTTTAATGTTCCACTTCAACTCCATGGTATATTGTCTCACGAGGCTTTCTTACTCTTTGCCAGAGGGTAAGCCTATGGCTAAAATGCATCACATTGTCCTTTTCCACTGGTTCCCAAGTGGCAATTCTTAAATCTTTGATCAAGGAACACTTAAAGGTGAGGGATATTGATGGTGCAAGTTCCCTTCTAAGACACTACAAACTGAGAGTAAGAAAGAGTTTCAGAAAGATTCGTTGATTCATTTACAAATGAGAAAATTGAGGCCTTGAATCTATTATAGATCCCAAACCTTAGGAAACTTGTCTGATGCTTGCAGAAAAGCATCAAGAGGGCCATCTTTTTTTTTTTTTTATAGTTTAGCTTGATAGTCTCTTCAAACTCTCTGGATTTTCATTGTTCTGACATCACAGTGTCCATCTGAGTCCCCAGTAGCTGGTCCTGACTACACTGGAGGTACAGCAATAAATCAGACTACAGATATGTATTAGGCACTTACAACATGCCCAGCACTGTGCAGGGACGTGGTGACATGATGCATTAAAAAATTGGGATTATGGTCTCCATCCACAAAGAGTTAGCAGTCTAGTTGGAAAGATCAAACGAATGGAACAATAGATTAAAATAACAAGGTAATACCATGAGGTAATAATGTGATAACACATGAAATTGTTCAGTGTTGATGATGAGATTGTGCGAGATGAATAGAGCATATCACTAATTGTGTCTCAGTCATCTCCTGGTCTTTTTCTCAAAGTTCTAAGTTTCTTAGGGACACTGGACCCAGCATGGCTAATCTATCCTCCCTTCCCAGGGAATAAAAGAAAATTCCATGTAAAAGAACGTTCTTCATCCAGCAGCTTTAGCCATGTTCATCAAGATGTGTCTTTGTCCTTTCCTATGTATTTCTTCATCAGAGGTGGTAGAGAAGTCAATTTGGGGTCTGTTACTCCTTGAGAAGTAACTGTTGTAGTGACAGGAGCAGAGGGGAATTGAGGCCAGGTGGTTAAATCAGAAGATGCCTTGCTTTCTACTCCTTTCATGGTGTGCTCCTACCGTTGCAAGGACCTTGAAGCTGCTTCCTAACCCTAGAAATAAACAGGATGCTCAATGAAGGCACCATTCTAAATCTTTGGTGGGTGACTTTGGGCAAATTGCTTAATCTCATCTTTAGTTTTTCTCATCTACAAAAGAAGAATATATGAAAGTGAATGTGAGAAGGGACTGGAGTAATTAATGAAGAGTGCTTATCATGGCAACATAAATGCATTTTTCTGAAATGGTATATTTCTATCATTATTAGCTTTACTGCCAATATTCTTCTATCACTATCACCACCATCATCACCATTATCATTGCCATAATCAGTAGCAATATCATCACTGTCATCACCACCATTATCAACACCATCATCACCATCATCAACATCATCACCACCATCACTGTCATCAATATCTAACCAGGAGTCTTCGATGGTTTGGCTCAGTGGATAGAGCATCGGCCTGCAAACTGAAGGGTCCTGGGTTTGATTTCAGTCAAGGGCACATGCCCGGGTTGCTGGCTAAATTCCCACTGGGTGTGTGTGTGTGTGTGTGTGTGTGTGTGTGTGTGTGCAAGAAGCAGCTGGTCAATGATTCTCATCATTGATGTTTCTATCTCTCCCTCTCCTTCTCCCTTCCTCTCTGAAATCAATAAAAAAAAAAAAATCTAACCAGTACCTCATCCCATATCCCATTCCCTTAGGATCTTTTTAAATGACTGGATGGCTAGTTTGACAACCAGCTCTCCTTGTCATCCCTACTCAGATAATACCTTTATTCAAGTTTTCAGAGACAAGGAAGTGACTTGCTAAAAATGAATATTGACAATTTTAATATCTGTGGTGGGAGAAAAAGAAAGTTAATTTTGGCTGGGTGGACTGTTGGGTGCTTCTCACACTGCCTTCTCTGCAGCTGTTGGGTCTGTCCCAAAGACAAATTCTTCCGCCAAGTTCTCTCCATTTTCCCATGAATAACCAAGGTAACAAGGCAGGTAAAGGAGACCTTAGCCCACTAAAATCACTTCCCTTTTCCCCATTAAGTATAGTGGCTAAGTGAAGAGAAGACACTTCATTTCAATTTTTAGTCCATAATAATAGGAGTGCCTGGAAGAGAACAACAGAAATGTTTGAGGTTGCAATTCTGAAGCATAAAAAGCACAGAGTTAATTGCCTTTGGCTTCCCAGACAGATTTCTGTGTACACAATTGTGTTTCATCTTTGTAACTACAGGCTATACTTTGAGGGTGTGTGAAGTAGATAAATTATCCATGCTGTGTTCAGAAGCATGCTTCAATTAAAAGCTCATAGGCAGATGGACAGAAACACCACGTGGGGGCCCCACAAGAGAAGTGCTTCTCTGGAAAGGTGTTTATTTGGTAATTCCAAAGGGTAAAGGGACTCATTCTAAAATTTTTGCTTGGGGGCTCTCAGATAGAGTTCCACTCTGCAAAGGGGTGTTCAGTTCCGTTGAGTTTCTTCACCAAGTCAATACAAATTGCAATGTGGAAATGAGTGAGTGGAGACATTTCCGATGTGGTATTTCTTTTTTGGCCTTTGAATAAAAACACAGTCAGACCTTTGTGCACAAGGCAGATTCTGAAAGGCCGTGGAAGGCAGAGTGGGAGGATCTCGAAGGCAGCACAGGGGAACATTTAGCACAAACACTGCGCATGCCAACTTGCCTTAAGGCTGGGAGACTGAGCACTTCTCTGCAGCAACCCGCTCTTCCGACACACTCACCTGAAAGGAACCGGGAGGCATCGCCTTGGCTTGTACATGAGCCTGATCCATTTATCCACTGAACAAATATTTGTTGAGTGTCAGCTAATGCCAAGCCTATTCTAGGGGCTGAGGATACGGCAGTGAACAAAAATAGGCAAAAATCCCAACGGACAAAATTCACTTTTCCTCAGATTGGTTTAATATTGTTATCATGCTCTATCTAGGTAAATGTGTGCATAGTTTACATACATATTCATATATTTTTATATGTAAATCTTAGATTTCTCAGATTTATTTATAAATAGTACATAATAAATATAAATGTTTTATATAAAAATATTTATATATGTATCTTATTAGATTGTAAAATGCAATAATTCAAGGATTGAGTTTATCTAATTATCTGTGTACAAAGCCCAGAATAGCATTATTCATTCATTCATTTATTCACTCAACAAATACCCTGAGTTAGGCAATAGAGATACAGTTATGAACAAGACAGAAAATCTCTCATACAGATTATAGCGTAAGTTTGTGAATATGGAGAAAAAAATAGTGATGCAATTTTTTGACATTTAATTCAAGTTTAATGATGTACAAATTTTAAATCTTACATTTGAAAAGGTATATCTGACATCCAAAGAGCAGTGCCATATCATTACTAATTGGCACATTTTCAGCATTGGTGACTTTGTCCACCCCACTTGCAGGGTTTTTTTTGCTAGTTTTTTTAGCTTTTTATTTTGAAGTACTTTTAGATTTATGGAAGTATTGCAAAAATAAAGTACACAGAATTCCTGGATACCCTTCACCTAGCTTCCCCCTTTTGCTAAAATCTTGTCTATGATATATTTGACAAAACTAAGTAATTAACATTGGTTCAATATTGTTAACTAGGTTATAGACTTTATTTGCATGTCATGAGTTTTTCTATTTATCTCTTGTTTCTGTTCCAAGATCCTCTCAAGGACACCCTGTTGCATTTAACCATCATGTGTCAGCCTCCTCCAACCTGTGGCAGTTTCTCAGTCTTTCCTTGACAGTTTGGAAGATTGCCGGTTAAGCTTTTGGGGGAATGTCAAACTGAATTTGGGTTTGATGGCTTTTTTCATTATTACACGGGGCTTGTAACGTTTGGGGAGGAATGTCACAGAGGTGAAATGCCCTTCTCACTGTCATATCAAGGATGCAGGACATTAACATGACTTCTCACTGGTCATGTTGACCTTGGCCTGTTGGTTACAGTGACTGCAGGTTTCTCTGCCATAGTCATTTCCCCCTTTATATGCTCCATACGATAGAAGTTAGTCACTAAGTTCACACTCAAGGGGAGGGCGTATTCCACTCTACCTCCTGGAAGAAGGCTTCCTTTCTTCTTATTTTTTTTTTCTCACTTACATGTTCTAACTTTGGGATTAAGGGCTTTAAGAATGATATATTATTTTCCCTTTAAGTGATGTTAATAAAGTTCATAAATTTAATCTGTTTGTACATCACCTTGTTTAGACAATCCATCATTTAACATGAATTCTTATCAGAGCGCGCGCGCGCGCGAGAGAGAGAGAGAGAGAGAGAGAGAGAGAGAGAGAGAGAGAGAGAAAGAGAGAGAGAGAGGTTTCTTTAGAGGGATCTAAAGTTCTTGTTACTTGTAAATTAAATCCAACACTGTTGTATCATAAATCAGCTAATGAGATACAAGATGCATTAATAAGCCAATTAATTAGGAGTTGTTCATTGCGCACGGCTCAGAGGGAGGTGTCTCTTCCAAATCTCTGAGCACCACATACAGGAAGTTTCCGGTATTTATACTTTTCAAGTTTCTTTGTTTGCAGATATTACAAAGGGCTCTGTGTGAGTTATTGTTACAGACAGTTGTAACCTTGAATACATAATGAGTTTGTACTTGGCATAAGAATATGGGAATTATTATCAGTATTAGTCTATATGAGTCTATTACATTGGATGGCTAGCTTGAAAGGTCAGACAGTTAAGTTTATCTTTTTCTATTATTTGAACTAAAAACAAAGTCATTTTATAGAATAAGAGACTGTCTTAAAGTGACAGAATTTACAATGACAGTTTACAAGACTAGGGACTACCTAACAATAGCAGAGAATTCAAACAGCAGTTTTTTATACAAGATGGAGGCTACTATGCTTCAACACTACAGATGAAATTCCTTTTAAGTTTAATACAGCTGTAACAACTGCTTATCGTATGATTGTAAAGTAGCTGACTCAATAACAATTCAGTTCACATAACTGTGGAATCATAGGGAACATACAAGAATTATTTGATCCCCCCTCCTCACTTTATACATGAGGAAACTGAGACCCAGGGAGGAGGCCCCAGTTTTTGGAGTCAATTAGAGGGAGTCTAGCCTTCCTGCTTCTCAGGATTCTTTTCCTTTAAATACCTCTGTCTGATCTCCCCAGCACAGAGGGAGTCTGTACTATCTCTACCCAACCCCACACCAGTTCTTTCCACAATGCAGGTCAGGAATAAGGCCTGAGTCAGGCCATCCCTAGGATACCACAGGATTAAGGAAAACACATTTTGCAAACACTCTCATGCCCTACTCCCATCCAGCTCTCATCTGCAACTGGGAGCAAGAAGACCTGCTATTCTCCAGCTTCTTCCTCACCTGAGTGCTAGGAGCCTTACTCCCAGGGTAGCCAGGCTCTGCTTCAGGCTGGAGATGCTGCAGTTTGAAAGTGGACACTCTATTAAATTTGGAGTTCATTCTTGGAGACTGCTGTTCTGGGAACAACAAGGATAATTCCCTTAGAAGACTGGGCGGGCTTATAGCCAGGAAAGAACTAAGCTAATAGGTCTTGTTACCATTGTAATGAGCTAGTTATTAATATTAATATTAGGAAGAAAGCAAAGGGTAGGCCATACATTAAAAGCATGGTCATCTGGGCAGCTTCACCAGGAAGCTGCATTTTCACCTCCCACAGGGAACCACTGGTTCGTTCCCTGCAGATCCCTGGGGGAAAAGGTCAGACAAAAGAGGAAATAGATGCACATGCAGTGAAGTTGGGGTGATAGAGGGAAGGTACTTGCCTGTCAGTCTAACCCAGGAACAAAGATAATTGGCTAGGGGGGGTGGAGCCACTGCAAGCACATGGACTCTTGGAAGAGTAAAATCCCCCAGACGAAGAAATTTTTCTTGTTCCCCTTGCTGTTTGTGCTCCTATTTCTCACCTACTCTGTGACCTGCACTCAACATGTGCCTCCATAGCCATGTGGCCCTGGAAGCCGCATGGACTCCACACACATGGACTGCAGTTAGTCCGGCTTAGAGCCAGGAAAGCTAAGCTACCCTAGTGCTGGACTGGACTGTGCTGACTATGGAGCGAAAACCGTGGACACTGGCTTTCATCCTAGCCCTGCTGGAGACAAAATGGGACTTTTCCCGTGGTGGGATCGAGGGAGATGCCACCTGAAGGGGAACTGCCTTAATGTTACCTTATCAATAACGCATTCCATAATACCTCATCCTCTCATGGGGGCCTCAGGAAATTCTTTCCCTGGGACACCCCAAGAGGCCCACTTCCACTGGCAACAGGTGGAGACACAGAGAGCATCCCACTAATAATAATCTTACTTTCTCAAGAGGCAGTGAGAACTAAATGCTGGGATTTGGGAGAAGAAACCAGAAAAACATTGTCCTCCCTCCCCCACCCCCAACTACCATCAGTCACTCCAATTGGGGTTAAAAAGCAGTGAGATTACACATGTGACTGAATATGCTCAGTTAAAGAGATATGTCATTTTTCCTAGTAAAAGAAATGGAGCTCCAAGTCCCACTCAAGTCCCATGCACAAGGGGCGTGCTAATGACCAAATCCATATGGCAGTGCTCTCTAGAACAGTGATGGCGAACCTATGACACGTGTGTGAGAGGTGACACTCGAACTCATTTTTTTGGTTGATTTTTCTTTGTTAAATGGCATTTAAATATATAAAATAAATATCAAGAATATAAGTCTTTGTTTTACTATGGTTGCAAATATCAAAAAATTTCTATATGTGACACGCACCAGAGTTAAGTTAGGGTTTTTCAAAATGCTGACACGCCGAGCTCAAAAGGTTCGCCATCACTGCTCTAGGATGTCCCTGGACAATGAGGTGCCTGAGAGGTCAGGGCACGGCTGTCCCCTGGGTGGAGACTAAGTAAATCCAGGTCTTCAGTCAGAATATCTGACCAGCTGTGTTTTCATGTTGCCCATTTTCATGGTATTGGCCGCTATCAGTGGGACTTAGAAACAAAGGAGTGAGAGTCCAAGGAAGTGGCTGCAATTGCAGACTCATGGGCTCCTCCTGCAAAGGCTTTCATACCCCTCTTGGTAAAGTGAGTGAAGGCATTTTTTGGCTGCCTCAATTTCCCTCTCCCTGGTGTGCCTCATCCATATATGTCCCTCTGTTTAGGGTCTTAATACTCACCCCCTTTCCCTTCACTAAAATCTTTCAGAAAAGCTGGGGAACTCACACTAGCATGTATATCACTGGTTCCACTTTAAAAATGTTAGCCCTTTCGAAGGGGCATTGCTTTAAACAGGCCTAAACACCTACATGTGGTTCTCAGCCTTGGCATGCATCAGCATCCCTGGCAGTACACTGATAAACATGGAAGCCCAGGCTCCGCTCAAACTCTGTACTGTTGAAAAGCTCCACAGGCGATTCTCATGCACAGCCAGAGCTGAAAACCATTCCTAGTTTAAGTGAGAGGTTCTCAGTGTGTGGTCCCTGGACCAGCAGCATGGGTATTGCCTGGGAACTCAGGAATGCAAATTTGGGGGCCTGAATCAGACCTCCTGAATTGGAATCTCTGCGAGTGGGGCCAAGCAATCTGTTTAAGTTTTCCAGATGATTCTATTGCACACTAAGGTTTGAGAACCACTGCTTTAAGCGAAAGGAGCAAGGTCTAACTGGGACATTTTGGACAGGAGGTGTATCAATGTGGATGGAGGACAGGGGAGCCCTCTGAAACCTCACTCCCTAAATCAGTGGTTCTCAACCTGTGGGTCGCGACCCCTTTGGGGGTCGAATGACCCTTTCACAGGGGTCGCCTAAGACCATCGGAAAACACATACACACTTACATATTGTTTTTTTTGTGATGAATCACTATGCTTTAATTATGTTCAATTTGTAACAATGAAATTGCAGGTCACCACAACATGAGGAACTGTACTAAAGGGCCGTGGCATTAGGAAGGTTGAGAACCACCGCCCTAAATGGTTGGCTAGTCTGCGTAATAAATCCATCTCTGCTTACTTGTGGATCAACCGAGGCTGCCTCAGACTCACAGACCATCAGCAGTGTTAGAATCTTTTGTCCCAGTAGGAAGGTCAGATTTACTTAAGGTGGCCACAACATACATATGGTTGGTGGTATTGATTGGCGGTGGTTATGCTGGTGGCCATAACTCCCCTCTTCCTTCCTCTTCTGCCCCCAAGCCACAGACCACAGTGAGGCTGGTAGACAGGGCAAAGGCAGAGAATAAGGGTGTTATAGGGGAAGCAATTTGATTTGTTAAGCTACATTGAACTAAATTAGAGGCCATGGAACTCTTCTGCAAAGTATTCCTTTATTTTTATAAATTAAATTTATTTTGGCAACATGTGTTAATAACAGCAACATGTAAGCTTTAGTGCATCTATAATAATAAAAGCATATGCTAATTAGACCGGACATCCTTCCGGACGACCTTCTGGATGAAGCCAGGGCTGCGAGGCAAGCCAGGGTCCCAGGTGCCTGCCAGCGGCCAGAGGGAAGCCGGGTCCTGGGTGCCAGAGGGAAGCAGTGCTGGCATCCGGGGGAAGGAAGGTCTACTCTTGCACAAATTTCATGCATCGGGTCTCTAGGATCTTTATAATACAACATCTGTGTATGTTATTGTGCTCTTTAATTGTAAATTTTATCTTAAAACGATAGCCCCAACGCACTCACTTGATGGATAGTGTCTTCATCCCTGAAGCATCGTATGTGGGAAATATGTCCTGAAAATTGGCTGAAATTAGAAGATATTTCAGTTTTATTCAACTAGCACTATTCTTGGTACTGGGGGATGCATCACTGAACAAGAGGGACACTGTCCATAACCTCAGGCTCTCAGAGAGGAAGCAAGCAGGTGAGAATGTGGCTGATGAAGAGGACACACAGAAAGGATGCTGGCTAGCTCCTGGCAGTTTCTCTAATCTTAGTTCTGGGGCCCAGGTAAATCTTTTCTGGATGAGTGATGTTTAATCTGAAAACTGAAGGTTGAAATGGAATCAGTCAGGTGAAGGGGTGCAGGGGAGGGAAGAAAAGAGTGGGAGGGACATTGTAGACAGAGACAGAGCTCGTGTGAGCCCTTGAGTTGAAAGAGAGTCTCGTATAGACATTTTAAGAAGTTCAAACTGAATATGTGGGACCCCAGAGAGCCCAGGCACAGGCAGTACAGGATGAAGTTAGAGAGGTGACACGTCCAGGTCCCTGAGTGCCAGGGAAGTCAGATGAAGAATTTGGACTAGGGCTTACGGGCAATTGGAAGCCTCTGAAGGGTTTTAAGCAGTGGAAGAAAATGACAGATTTGCATTAAAAATAAATTTCTTGGCTGCATTTTGGAAAGTGGATTGGAGGGGGAAGAGTGGATATTGGGAGACAGGATATGTATGTTTATACAGACTAAACTTATCCATGCTTGCTAAGGAAAAATATTAAATGAACTAAGAAATTAGGAGATTAAAATGTGTGTTCCTCATGTTCTTTTCAGCCCTAGTTTCGTTTCTTTGTTTGAAACAGATCTGTGGCAACCATCTTCAAAATTGTATGTGTATTTGACACATGGAGTATGTGGCCAATGGAATGAGTAAGTCAATTAATGCTAATTGAACTGGAAAATAAAGTTCACAATTGTTCCATCCGACTCCAGGGATAAACATAAAGGTAACAGATAAACCTGCTGTCCTTTTGCACCCACCTTGCCACAGAATGGGAAGAATGACAAGAGGCAGGACAGTGCAGTGATAAAGGCACGCGTGACAAAGCCCACCTCCCACTGTCCCCCACAGACACAAACCACAGCTGCCTGGCATAAAACATAAAACATAACTTACAATCACCAATTCATTGTTCCTGTATTTCTTGTGTAAACTCCCTGGAATTGAGCTGGTTAATGTGTAATATGAAGGAGTGGCTGCAAAATCTCTCAGATCATGAAGTCTCATCATTGTTTGATATGGGCAAGATGCAATTTTTAAAAATAAAAACCGCACGTCACAGCACACTCTGGCCACGTCGGAAGGGCCATGGCCTAGTGCGCCCGCGGGTTGTTCAGGTCCAGCTGGCGGGCTCCGGCCAGCGGTCTGCAGCTGGCGGGCTCCGAGGGTGCGGGTGGGTGACAGGTGGGTGACAGGCAGCCTCCTGAGGATGCGGCGGGGCCTGGGGGCGGGGGGGTGGAGGATGTGATGACGCTGTGCCTGTGCCTCTGCGTAGCGGGAACCCGGCCTTTAAAAAGCCGAGGAAGCGGCCCTGAGCAGGCAGTGGCTACACTGGAGGAAAGCACACCCAGGTCTCACATTAAAGAAGCCAAACTGTCTGCTTCAAAGAAAAAAGGCAACATCCTGTCATGTAGTTGACAGTCCACCAGGGCTGTGGGGCATTTGCACATCACAAAATAAAA
Organism: Myotis myotis; assembly: GCF_014108235.1. Taxonomy (NCBI): domain Eukaryota; kingdom Metazoa; phylum Chordata; class Mammalia; order Chiroptera; family Vespertilionidae; genus Myotis; species Myotis myotis. The sequence continues at coordinate 14,774,861 of NW_023416314.1, read as the reverse complement.
CACTGTGCTGGACATCATGGGGGGATTCTAAGAAGGCTTGGTCCTTGCCCACAAGAAACGAACAACGGAGTTATGGAAATAAATAAAAACACTGAAAATGCAAGCAGTATGTGATTAATTATCAAGAAGTGAGGATGGAATCATCAACACTCTAAAAGGAGTTGTCGAAGTCCCTTCATGAAAGGTGTCAGTCTTGGGCAAGGCTTTGAAGGGTCCTGGGAGCAGACATGGGGAGGCCAGTGCAGGTGGCGGTGGTGTAAGCAGTAGGCCTTGTGGTGGGATCCAGATTTGTGGTTTCAATTTGTCTTGGTTTTAAGGGAAAGTCGACTGAACCTCAAAGATAATAAAAGCACAGTAAGTAGGTTTTTGTAAAAAATAAGGGGGCAGTAAATGTTCCCATCTTAACTAGTGGTCACTTTTCTTCTGCACCTGCTGACAACAACATCAGAATAGGGGCACGTGGGTGCACTTGGCTGGACAGGCTTGTGGCGTTGACTCAGAAGATGCCTGGGAGGGCACAGGGGCCCTGGCACTGCCTCAGGGGAGTGCGGTGGGTCTTCTGTAACTCTGACTGGTCACCCCAGAGTTCAGCCTGCTTCGGTTTTTAGAACATTACCTAGTGCCAAGGCAGTTTTGGGAAGTTACATATAACGGAAGGGGTCAATTCTAAAGTCACACCCACCAGAAGCCCCAACTCTTTGCCCCTTGACACTGAGACAATCTTCTTTTGCAGGAGTTGAACTGTTTTGAAGGGTAGAGTTGGCTCTGAATTGCCCTCAAGTCCCAGGTACAAGTTTTCTCTTGATGGCTACCGGCCACCACCGGGGCAGCAGGTGGGGAGGAGAGTAAAGGGCAGAGTGACTGAAACTGGACCTGCAATGGCAGCAGCAGGTTTGGGCCAGCCTGAGAGAAGACATTAGTCTGCAAGATGAATTGGGGGGTGTCATGGACAAGCATTTCTAACGCTGGGAATTCCCTGGAGATGCTTGTGGGGCTGCCTGGACTAATGGCCAGACACCCAAAGAGAGCCTATGTGCCCCCCCCCCCCGCACTGTTCTCACTGGAGTGGGTCCTCTTCTGTTTTATATTTGGAAGGATCTGCCTAATAATTCATTTTAAAAAAGGATTCTGGGAATACAGTATGGAGTTTCCTCAAAAAGTTAAAAATGGAACTCCCATTTGACCCAGTGATCCCACTTCTAGGAATATATCCCAAGAAAACAGAAACACCAAACAGAAAGGATATATGCACCCCTATGTTCATAGTGGCACTATTCACCATAGCTAAGATCTGGAAACAGCCTAAGTTTCCATCAGTAGATGAATGGATTAGAAAACTGTGGTACACCTACACAATGGAATACTACACTGTGGTAAAAAAGAAGGAACTCTTGCCATTTGCAACAGCATGGATGGAACTGGAGAGCATTATGCTAAGTGAAAAAGCCAGTCGATGAAAGAAAAATACCACATGATCTCACACATTTATGGATAATTAAGACCATTATAAACTGATGAACAAAAATAGATACAGAGGCAGAGCAACATCAAACAGACTGTCAAACTACAGTGGGAAGGCCGGGGAGGGTTGAGGGGGTGGGTAAGAGATCAACTGAAGGACTTGTATGCATGCATATAAGCATAACCAATGGACATAAGAAGGGGGGTATGGGAGGCTAGGGGAAGGTCAAGGGGAGAAAAAAAAGGGGGACATATATATATATATATATAATACTCTTTGTAATACTTTAAACAATAAAACAATTAAAAAATAAAAATAAATTAAAAAAAGGATTCTGATGGCAGAAATGAGTTGAAAATCCTTGTCAATAGAGACCTTTTCATAACATGCTGTGTTGGTCCCTGCTTGAAGGAAGGTCCCCACAGGGGGGAAGGGACTTGTTGAGCACCCCAATGTGGCACCCACTGGCGTGGCAGCAGTGAGCAGTGAGCCCAGGACCTGCTCAGCATGTCCAAAGCCGCTGAGGCTCTGCAGGGGTCGCTAGGGGCAAGGATGGGGAACTGGGCTCCAGAGCTGCCAGGGAGGAAGAACAATGGGCTAGTGTGAGTGCTGCCTGAGGGGCCCAGCGGAGGTGACAGTCCACCAGGGCTGTGGGGCGTGTTTGTCCAGGCAGGAAGCCACAGGGGATCCCAAGCCAGCCTCCCCTGGCACATATCCTGACCACACCTGCTGTGGAGCCTCTGGGCACCTGGAAGATGGCAGGAACGGTTGCTGGAAAGACCATCCCAAACCACCTGGCTAGGCCAATTCCTTCCTTATTCCCTGGTTTGCTTGAAGATTGCACTCCCCCACTGACCCCCCCATCCCCACCCCCCAGCTTCTGGAATGGTTCTTCATTGTGTTCAGGTTGCTCAGCCTTCTCCCTTAGCTGCCTCATGGCCTCACTCTCTGAGACACTCCTGAGCTGGGTGGATTAAAATCTAATGGAATAGCTTCCAAAAGGGAAGGGTCCCTGGGGATGGGACACCTCATAGGCTCTCATTGCCATTTATGTGAAATGAATGATTTTTGTAAGTGTGCTGTGTTAAGACTGTTGGGCCAACGCAGGTATAACTGCACTTGGGTGAGTGGGAATAGTATGACAAGACAACACCATTCCTAGTATCAGTCCTTGGGGTGGAGCCTGCCTCTCAGACCAGGCATGGGGCTGGGGTGCAAGGATTGGAGGAGGGAGTCAGGATGGGCCCACGTGGAGTTAAACAGTAGGAATGAGGAGGCAATGGAGATGGGCTGCACATCTGGCATTAATTTAAATACCATGAATGGAAACAGCAGAATCTGTGAAACATCGGAAAAAGCTGGTTGTAGCAAGCTGGGCTTTGCTGGCTGGATTCCTCACCACGCCTGGTGTGCTCGGGCTCCTTTCTAGTGGAGTCTTGGCTGTGTTTGGTAATGTAATAGTTGCTGTTTGTTGGGCATCTACTACCATTGGCATTGTGGTGCTTCTTTTCATGCAGAATTTGATTTGATCCTGACAACAGCCTGGTGAGGAATTATTTAACAGATGTGGAAATCAGGACACAGAGTGTTAAGTGACCTGCTCAAGGTAACATAGTTCTAAATGGTAGAGCCAGGATTTGTACCTAGCTCAATTCCACAGATCAAATCCTTAATTGCTTTTTGCCTGTGTCGTCTGTGCTGAGTGTTGTTAAGGGCAGCGTTTGCGTTCAAGCTTGGAGGGAGCTTTTTAAGGGGTGGCCGAGCTCCCTGGGAGGACAAAGCTGTAGTGTGCGGTGGAATTTGGGGAATGGGTCCTATCACTTGGTCAGTCATCCTTCCTTCCTCAAGTGTTCTTTCCACACTGGACCTCAGACACTCTGATCTTATTTTTATAAGTTGGGAGCCATCCCCATGGCTTCATTCTGCAACCCTGCCAAGCCATCCCCCAAAGATGGGAGTGACTAATGAGGAAACTTTGCTAGGAGTCCGATAGATCTCCAAATATATAGTTCTCTAGGTGGCCATTGTCTCAGCGACCCACACTCAGGTACTTCTTGATTTCAGCATCTGTTTCTCAGACATCCATGGGAACTGAGATACAGTCAGCTGCTGAGGAAGTCTGAGGGCATTGGGAGGGCTGGACAGGAGCAGGTGTTCAAATGTTTGATGTCTGTCATTTGCTTTGGCCAATCTACTCAATCCAAGCTGGTACCTCTGCCTCTGACAGATGGGAGCAGATAGCTGCCTAGATTAGATTGTGTGACTCACTGTCCCTTATGAACTGGTTCCTGAGAAATAACAAGAGAGTGCCATGTTAATATGAATGTGGAGAAATCCCAACAAGCTCCATATAACACCAGCCCACAGTGATCTCTCTGTGCTTCTAGCAACCTTTGTATTTGTTTATGGCTATATGATGTAATCTATCATCACTTGGTTACCTGGTCTCATACCTCTCTGACCCAGACAGTACCACAGGACTTCCCTGAGGTCAGGTACAAGACCATCCAAGATATTGCAAGAGTAAAAGCTATCCCTTTTAGATGCTTACTATTTTCCAGGCACTTTTGAGGCGTTTTACACATATGAACAAATCTAATTCTTATAATATTTTGTAATATATGCACCGAACCCAGATTAGATAAGTAACTTGTCCAAAGTTGGTGGAGGCAGGATCAAACCCAGGCATTGGCTGCAAGTCTGGGCTCTCAGTCATCCAGCTGTACAATACTCCACAGGCTGGATTAGGCTGGGGCACTTCTTCTCTCCAAATTTTAGAGTCAAGCAATGGGGGATGAAAAAACAGGTCAGTCTCTGCTTCCTGACTGTGAAGGCTAGGTGTGGTAGAAGGAGAACTGGAGAAGGCAGAGGTTCTCAGATGTGATCCGCAGACCAGCGGTATCTGCATCACCTCAGAATTTGTTAGACATGCAAAATCTCCAGCCCTATACCTGACCTATCAAGTCAGAAACTCTGGTAGTCCTGATTCTGATGCATTGGAAAGCTTGCAGATTGCTGGAACAGGGAGTCAGGAAGCTAGGTTCTAATCTAGGCCCATCTCTGCTCTTGCCTAGCTAGATGACTATGTGCAGGTAATTTCATCTCTCTGATCCTGGTTTCCTATCTCAAAAATGAAGGGCTCACTCCAGGTTCATTAAATTTCCTTAATCCAACAAGCATTTCTTGAGTGCCTATCATATGGCAGATTCTGAGAAGAAGAAGACACTCTACCTCCTGATTGGAACACAATGATAGCCAGGTGGCTTGGGAGCATCTATGGTCATCACTCGAAGTTCAACCCTAGTTAATTCTTGCTGGGGCAATTGTTAGAAAGACTCTCTCTCTCTCTACCTCCCATTTCTACTGTCTCCAATATAGCTCCACCTCATTGCCAAAGCCACATTTAAAGGGAGCATGATTCTGACCTTGCTACTCCTCAGTTAAAAACTTCCAATGACTCCTTACTGTCTATGTTTTCCAAAGGGAGCACAGTGAGGGCCCAGCCTGCCTCTGCCCCTTGGAAATGACAAAGGCCTCAGACACTACTCTGCGTACAGGCCTGGAGGATGGTTAGAAGGATGGACTCTGGGCCTGCAGAAGTCCTGGGTTCTACAGAACAAGTGGCTGAAAGATGAAAAGGGTAAGATTCTGGTGCAAAAGTTGGCAAGGCTCTGCTCTTCTTTGGGGCTCACGTGATATTTCCCTGGAAAAACCTGGTTAAATTTCCTGCCTGTATTTCAAAACCTACAAAAAGTTTGGACCAACAGAAAATGGAAGTGTTAGTAACAGTATGAGGTTTTTTTTGTTTTGTTTTTTTTGTTTTTTTGTGTTTTTGTGTGTTTTTTTTTGTGTGTGTGTGTGTGTAGGTGTTTTAAGTATATTTTATTGATTTTCACAGAGAGGAAGGGAGAGGGATAGAAAGTTAGAAACATCAATGAAAGGGAAATATCAATCAGCTGCCTCCTGCACAACTCCCACTGGGGATCAAGCCCACAACCAAGGCACATGCCCTTGACCTCAGTCCACAGGCCGACGCTCTATCCACTGAGCCAAACTGGCCAGGGCAATAAGAGTACGAGTTTGTCTATTGTGGTAACTGGAGCCATTATGGTCATCAATCAGCATCCTGACTAAAGTCTTGGGACTTAGTGCCTGCAGTTCACCAGGATCGTCTGGGGAACTTGCACCTGACTTCAGGTGCAGTCACTGATGTCTAACATGGTTGTCTCATTCTGAAATAAAAAGGGGCCAATGATTAATTGATCCATGAGACTTTATGGAACACATGCATTGCAATTGGCATTATATATAATTTTCTGGACATAAGAGAAACCCAAAGTGCTTCCCTAAGGAACTCATACTTCCTGCACCAGAATAGGCCATCTGCCAAGGTTTCTGCATTCCATGGCTTGGCATCATCTGTACATTGGACATTTCATACTCAAGCTGAGATGGGTCTGGGACTGCTTAGCCATTATCTGGCCCTTTGCTCTGGAGTCTGTGTATCTGACTGTGAAGGCCACCTCACTGGTGCAAAACAGTTGCCTCATTTCAGAGAGATAGGTGGTCTGAGTTGAATCCTAGGCTGTGTATACGGGACTGAAATCCCTTGGAAAAAAGAGGGAAGGTGAGGATGTTCAGGGTCCCATTCAGACTCTTAGCTTCTGGGCTCAGCATCCCCTGGTAAAAAACGTCTTAAGCATCTGTGGCAGAGCCATGGTCCCCACTTCCCACTATCTGAGTGAGCCTGGGCCTTCCTGCGCTCAGTTTTCACTTTGTCATTATGAGGACAGTGGCTGGTGCCCAGCTGATGTTTGTTGAATTTGCTAAATGTAGACTATCTAGCTGTAATGCCATTAATGATTTTTGTGTCTCTTAGCTGGGATTTTAGAGCTTTCTTTCTTTCTTTCTTTCTTTCTTTCTTTCTTTCTTTCTTTCTTTCTTTCTTTCTTTCTTTCTCCTCCTTCCTCTCTCCCTCTCTTCCTTAGTATTTGAGGAATACTTTATTGAGATATAATGAACAGATAACATCATATAAGTCTAAGGTGTACAAAGTGTTGACTTGACATTTATATATTGCAAAATGATTACCATCATAGACTTAGCTATTATCTCCATCACATCACATAATTACCATTTCTTAATTGCTATTTCTTTTTGGGAGTGAAACGTTTAAGATCTACTCTCTTCACAACTTCCCAAGTATGTAATATAGTATTAATAACTATAATCACCATAGAAATGATTTTCTGAATGTGCTCTGTGGAAATATAAGGCTTGAGGCCTCAAGAGGTTGATTTGGAGAGATATTTTTTGATCCACTGCTTTCCTTCTTCTGGTGGGATGGTATTTGTGATATCTCTCCTCCATTCCCCCTGACACCACTCCAACCAAAATGTGAGCTCTTTGAAGTCAGGGACCTTACTTTCCTTTTTCACTGCTGTATCAGTGCCAGGTACAGATAGTAGAATAATAGTCAACAAATATTTGCTGAGTGAGTGGATAGATGAATGAATTAATTAATGAGCAAATGGATGGATGGATGGATGGATGAATGGGTGGATGGATGGATGGATGGTGGATGGATGGAGAGATTAATGCAGGGATGGATGGATGGATGGATGATTGGTTGTGTGGATCTTAACTCTTTTGTGGGGGAGATAGTGTCATGTAGTGGTAAGAACTGTTCTTATCACAAGAAAACATGTAACTATTTGTGATGATGGATGTTAACTATACTTATTGTAGTGATCGTTTCAGTATATATATGAAATCATTGTGTTGCCCACATGGAAATAATGTCAATTATATCTCAATTAAAAGAAAAAAAAAAAAGAAAGAAAAGAGCTGTGCAATCAGATTGCCCAGGTTGGATCTCTGGCTCTTTGTATGGCCTGTGTGTTTGAGACAAGTTTCTTAACCTCATTCTGTCTGTTTCCTCATCTGTGAAATGAGACTACTACTTCAAAGCATTGTTATGAGGATACAACAAAATAATATGTACAAAGTATTTAGAAGAGTTCTTGGCATATAGTCATTGGCCAGAAATCTTGGCTATCACTGGCTTTTCAGACTGTACATGTGAAGCTCCTGAAGTTGTTTGATCTCCATTCCCCCACCCCACCCCCACTTTTTTTAAAAATAGTTTGACTGTGTCTATTTGTAGACTATGCTAACTAATGGAGATTTGTTTTGTTTTGTTTTTTAGAAACAAGTACTCATGTCAATCAATTTATACTTATTGTATGCTTGTTATATCTCTGATCCTGTCTTTGGTTTGTATTTTTCTCCTGGAGAGAACAGTGGTGACACTGGGCCCAGGTCAAAAGCTTTCATATTCATTAGTAATAACAGTGATGGTAACAGCAATAATGGCTGCCACTTTCAGAGTCTCTACTATGTGCGGGGCATTGTATACTTCGGTGGCTAAGTCACTGCCTGGACCAGAAGATCATGGTCACTCAGGTACTGATTGACTGTCAGTATCTGACTTTGTCCCTGGACTCCCTGAGGCCAGACTTGGCTCACTGGTCTCTCTCTGTTGTTACCATGGTCACACATACCTCACGTAGAGTTACTGCTTGATTGAATTAACTGTTTTGTCTGTGGAGGCAGATCTTTGTTTTTCCTTTGAACCTTCAAAATGTCTAAAATTCTGAATTGCCTTCCTCCATTTCTTTCCCTTTTCTTCTTTTTCCACTTACATTTCTATCTCCTTTTCATCGTCCACATCTCTTCACTCATTCATTCAAGTTGCTCCCCCTTCAAATTAGAGAAGTGGCAGTTCAAAAAAAGCAGCCCAGCTGCCCGCCCAACAGCTCCACCCGTGACTGAAAGTAGCCCAGGACCACGGCACGCATGCAAATAGACTTGTCTTGACATGCTGGAGCCTTCTCCTTTTTGCAGTACACTAATCTTTTGATTCACCAGGAAATGGACTTGGACTTTAATGAACTTCTTATTTCCATAGTGTTTGGAAAATTGTGACCTACACTGGTGAAAACCCTGTCACCAGAGGGCTAGGTGTTTCGGGAAGAGGAAAAGGAGGGGGTTCTTTGTTGCATTTTTAGGATAGATGATTGACATGCATCACCTCAATCACCAGACAAACTCCCTTCACTTTACTCCTTTGAGCCTGTAGCCCAAGTGGAATAGGGGCCAACTGCCTCCCTGATGTCTACTGTTTTGGTGTCTCTCACCACTTGGGGGTCTTTGAATGCTATACAGAGAAGCAGTGCAGCTCAGTGTTTTCAGTCATGGGCATGCAGAGTGGGTGCCAGGTCACAGAGTCACCTGATCACTAGTCCTTGGCTGGGTGCTTGGCTGTGGGGGCGGGGCACGGGGAGGGGAGACTATAGGGAAGGGATTGCATCTGGGTGTAGAGCATTCATGGTGCCAAGCTCCCTCCTGTGTGTGGGAAATAATGGTTATGTGCTTAGTTAGACAAAGGATCTACCATGCTACACTTAAACTGGAGATTATTTTTCTTCTTAACCAGGGCTTTCTAGGGGCATTCCAATGAATAAGAGTTGAAAGAGGATAGATGGGAAAAGAGACATTGAGAAAAAAGGGATGACTAGTTCTTGATTGCCTAGGTTAGTGCTTCCTAAATCTCAAAGTTATGCCACCTGGATCTTTTTAAAAAAATCCTCATCCAAGATCTTTATTGATTTTTAAAGAAAGGAATGGGGGGGGGGGGAGAGAGAGATATCAGTTGCCTTTCATACGTGCCACAACCAGAGATTAAATCCACAACCTAGGTATGTGCCCTGACTTGGGATCAAACCTGTAACTTTGGTGTACAGGTTCCAACCAACAGAACCACCCAGCCAAACCTTTTATTTTTTTAAACATTTTTTACTATAATAACCGACCAAGTCATGGGTTACTCCAGACCTACTGAGTCAGTTTAAAAAAACAACAACAAAAAAACCCCACAGAAATTTATTTACACACTTTAAGAAAACTCAGAGCTGACTATAGCCTTGAGAAAATGCAGAATATACAAACTTTATCACTTAAATGAAATGTTAAATTGTGGTTACAACTATTCACATAACTGTTCCATGTAGGACTCAGTAGTCAACACTAAGTACAACTATTTTCATATGCATCTTTAAATCAGAGCATTCATGGCACATTGCCTCTTAATCCCTAAATATGCGGTTAAAGATGTTTTCAGAAATTATTACAAAACTGAGAAGAAAGCTAAAATAATTTCTGAAGGCAAATGAGCTATGAAACCTGGACAGAATTCTATAAAGAGACTCACAAATCATTTGGAAAATCAGCCTAGATGTAAACATAATAAAGCACACTTCCTGCCCATTCTTGAAGTTGATCGTTCTCCAGCACCTGTCTTTGAAGATGGCAGTAAGGCCTGACCCTGATACTCAAGCTCTGGTTCTGGGTCAGTTTCCTCATTTGGGTTGGTCAGGAGTCACTTCCTTCCACATCTTCATCAGTGAACCCAAGTGAGTGCACCTTGGTCGTATCTTCTCTTTCCGCTCTGCAACCTTTTCCGCAAGAGGCATGATGTGAATATCCATCTCAGATGCATTCACAATGGATGTTGTTTTTAAGAGCCATCACACCGTTTTGTTGCTGGAAAGGCAGAAGTGACCTCTCCAGGCAGGCAGGGCAGCCTGGGTAGAATACAGATGGAAACCAATGGGAATCCCACAGGAACTACAGAATAAAAGGTCGTAAGTGCTGCCTTTGAGTAAACCTTCAGTGCCAACCAGGAAGGGAGCTTCCGAAACCACGTCATTTGTAACCCTCCAGGAGATAACCAGGCGCCCTGAGTCAGGGAGCCAGGCATGGCACTGAGCGCAGTGGCACAAGGCGCACTTTGGGCGGCGAGGACGCCTTCACACTGCGTGCCCCACTCCGTGGAAGTTTTGAAAGAAGGTTTGTCAGGTGCCATCACAGAAGTCACCCTCCCGCCACTTTGCATACAGAGCGATGGTTCCCCAGGCCCTAAAGTCAGGTGTCTTGAGGATAGGGCTCAGGAATATCCCTTTACAATCATTATCCCGTGTAACTTGGCTGGGAACTGCTCTGGGAATTCTTGTGGGACTTTCCATTATGTTTTAAAAATTAGATTTTCCACACCAGTGATAATTCCTGGAGCACAGGGATTGTGGCTTCCTCACCTTGGTACCCTCAACATCTAAATTAATTCCCAGCACAGAGCAAAAGCATTTGTAGAAGCATCATGGAGTATTTGTCTCAAAGGTGCCCATCAACTGTGCAGGCTGCGGGGGAAGGTATTATTGGCAGCATGAAGGTGAAACTGTCAAGTTAAAACTATTATTCAGGGTGTGGTGTCAAATAATAGTAAAACAAAACAAACAAACAAATAAAAACATCTCCCTACCCCCCCCCCCCCCACACACACACAAAATAACCCTCTTTGCCTTCGAAGGGCCACAGGGTGGGTAAAATAGCCTAGAGATATTTTCTTTGGCAAAGGCTGTTTTCCAAAGCTCCAAAGCTCCAAGGGCATCAAAGTAGTAACCACTAAGTTATTTTTTAAAAACTATCTTCCAGGATTATTATGGCAGTCTTAGGCTATCGATAATGATTAAAGACACCTGGCCCTTGGTTTTCTCGTTGGCACAATGGGGACACGGACACTTCCCAGCTGCCTGTGTTAAAGAGAGTTGTCAGTATGACTAGACTTCCCCTGTCTAGCATCAGCCGGCATTCAAAGACAGCCATGAAGAGAGCTGGGCCCGCTCCCGCCTGCGCAGAGCTGTTACATACAATAAAGCTTCTGAGCACTGGCGCCCGTCCAGGCCACTCCGGCTTCGATCTGTGCAATCTCTATGTCATCAGAATAAATATGACTTCCTTTTTAATTGCTCCTAGTCATAACCTCTATTTGAGGCACAATAAAGCTGGAAATCCCAACCATTATGTCTGCTCCTAAATTAGGACCAGCTGTCAGTCATGTTTGCAGATGGTGGGTGGGAGCTGGCATTGACGAGGTGTGCTCAGGATCCTACGATTTCTATGACGGGGGCAGGGGCACCTGCTTTTCTTTTGGAAAAGTACAAATTGGCAAAGCTTGAAGGGATAGGGACCTTTGTGCATGAATTTTGAGAACAAAAACAAGAAAGGGAATTGAGTTATGTAGTCTCTTGATTGGAACAAAACAATGAAAATTAGTGTGTGTAGAGGACTCTACACTAGGCTATTACACGTCAGCATTGCAACAATAACAACTATTATGATTGTTGTTATTATTATTATTATTTGGAAAAGAAGGAAACTAAAACTGGGAGAGTTTAAATAATTTGCCCAAGACCACGGTACTAGCAGTGCAGCCAGATTCCAAACCAGGTTCCTGACTCTAAATTAAGTAACCTCATCACTATGTCCTGCTGCCTTGTCCGGAGGCAAATTCTATGGAAGAATGAAGTGATGGTCATTGGCAGGAGAGGTGACAAATGGACTTACCTGACTTAGTAGTGACTATCATACTTAGTGTGTGAAGGAAAAATGGGAGATTGCCTGCAGGCAGCCATGGAGTTTGATAGTCTACCCACATCACTGGGCCCATTATTCTTCTAACTAAATTTTTACATCAATTTTGTAAAAAATTGATGTAAAAATTTGATATCATAGTATTTCTCTAAAATAAACAGTGGTTCCTAACCTTGGAATTCTCATGAGCTCTGTGGACTGTCTGCCAAGGAAAATGTATATGTGCACACAGGATCCACTTGCCCCCTCCACTTTTAAAATTACCCCCCCCCGCTTTTAAAATTACCCAGGTTCTCCCCCCTCTCCTACCCCATCTCTATGGTCAAGAAATCTTTCTCCAGATACTTGACTTTACAAATTGTTCTGAATTTCTGATCCAGAGACAATCTTTATAGTCTAGGAGTTGTTCATCTTGTAGGCCATCAATTTTTCTATGCTCTACTCTGTGCATATCTGCATTTATGATAAATCATTTATGGAAAAGTCATATGGATTTTTTGTCTACCCAACACCAAATATTTGGCTATATGATGCTAACAACTTTCTGTTTAGTTTGTTGCTGTATCCCTAAAGCCTAGAATGGAACTTTGCACAATTACATGATATAATCTATATGCTTTATTTTTTGTGTTTAATGCATGTTTCAGAAAATTGTTGTGTGAAAAATATTTAGAAATTAATCATATAAATGTAAAAGATCAACTTGTTCTCAAAGGGATTTTATCTATAATTTCTTCATTATATACATCACTATAGATTGTTGGTATATAAACTTTACCAAGCTAAGAAGTTTCCTTCTAGTCCTAATTTTCTAAGAGGAATTTTTGTTTTTAATTACAAATAAATGTTTGGCTTTATCAAGCGTTTAGACATTGATTGAGGTAAATTCATAATTTTTATCCTACAGGTTAGTGTGGTGAATTGATAAAATTACTAATAAATCATCCTTTTATTCTTAGGATAAATTTTATTTTATTTTAATGTATTATTATTATTATTTATTATTATATCATCAGACATTATTTCTTAACATAACATTGAACTCTGCAAACTAATTCTTTTCTTTAGGATTTTTGATAAATTAAATTTTTCATAAATTAAATGGGCCTATAATTTTCTTCTCTTATATTGACCTTATTTAGTTTTGAAATCAAGAAATAAATCAGTCTTTTATTTGAAAACTACCTGAGATTTGGTTTTTGTTTTAACTATAGCTAAGAGTCAACATATTGTTGGATCTTTTTAAAAATTTAAATTCAATCCAGGAATCTGTATGTTTTAATTGGTGAGCTTAAGATTTTTATATTCATTATAGTTGCTGTACTATGCAGACTTATCCTGTTATCTTATTTTTATTTTCCAATCACTATATAATTTTTAATACCCCTTTCCTGTTTTTATAGAAAGACCCAGTTTTTTTTTCAGCTGGCTCAAAAAGTAAACATTCTATTTCTGTTCTGGTAGTAAGAACAAAAGTGGCAGTTGCCCCTTACCTCAAACTTACACTTATTTTTCCTTATTAATTTCTTAAATTTTTTAATAGCCATTTTTCCCCTTTATAAAACGAAAATGTTGCTACATTTAAATTTCCCTTTGCTCTCCTTTAGGCCCACACATTTCACTCCTGCACAAATAAAGTAAAAAAATGGTGTTCCCTGAACTTGTGCAGTCAATGTGGATATTTTCTATACATTTTGTTCTGGGTTCTGGTGGATGTATTTTTTTCTTTTTTCAGCTTTAAGAGAATTCCTATGATAAACTTTATTCAGATATTTGCCCACCTTTTGCTCCCACATTTTTTGTAACATTCTCCTGGATTGCCTTTTTTATTTCCCCCAACAGCAATTGTAATGTGAGACCTGTATGCTTGAGAATATTTTTGTTATATTACAATATTTAAATCACAGTTTGGCTATATTAAATTTATAGGTTCAATATTCTTTTCAATACTTAAAAATATTTCTTAATTGTCAGTTTGCATCTGTTTTTTTTCTGTCGAGAAGTATACCATCAATACAGTTCTTTTTCTCAGCTATTAATATACTTTTTGCCCTCAGTAAGCTTCTAGAATTTCCTCTTTGTATTAGTTGTTTTTGAATTGCATTATAACGTGTACAGGTGTTAGTTTTTCTTTATCTCTACAGTTTGACTGTTCATGAGCAGTTTTAATTTTACATATTTCATATTTTTTAAAAATGTTAGGTATTTATCTTCATTGTAACTTCAAGACAAGGATAAGACAAAAATCCCCACTATCACCATTTATCATAGGACTGGATAAAACTGTAAGGAAATGAAAGAATTAGAGATGTAGGATTGGAAGGGAAAAGATAAAACTGGCATGGTTTTCAGAAGAGATGATCATCTACATAGAAAGATCATCATAACCAATGGACAAACTATTAAAACTAATAAGAGAGGTCAACAAATTTGCCAAAAATAAGATAAACTCACAAATATTAGAATTTCAGAATTTTTTTTACACCAACAATAACCAACTTGAAAATATAATAAAAAGTGAGGGGCTATTCACAATGTCAAAAGTAAGTAATTAAGTAAGAAAGTAAGAATTAACTTACCTAAGAATACACTACACTTCCATGGAGAACATTTTAAAACTCTACTAGTAAAGAACATAGAATATGATCTCAGTAGATAGAGAGCTAGCCCATGCTTAGAGGGGCCAAATTACTCTTATAATGATACCAACCCTCCTTAAAGAAATCAGTAAATTAAATAAAAACCAATCAAAATTCCAGTTGGATTTTTTTAGGAACTTGATAAATTTATTCTAAAATTTTAAGATTCACTGTAATAAGTAATAATTAAACCTGTAAAGTGTTGGTACAAGAACAGACAATGAAGTCAATGAAATAAAATATAATTCAAAGGCAGGCCCAATACATAATGTAAGTATATCTATTTTAAAAAAGGACACCATGAGTGAAGTTTACAGATTACAGATTAGGAAGAGAAATTTGCATTGATTACAACTGATGCTATCTAGAATTTCACTTGTAGAAATACAAACAACTGCTCATCAATAAGAAAAATACAGCAAACTCAGTAGAGAAATTGGCAAAGGAGTGAACAGAAATTTTAGAAAAGAGGAAATCCAGAAGGTTCGCAAACATATGAAGAAATGCTCAAATTTGTTGCTGTTAGTAATATAAAATGAAACAACAGTGAACTATCACATACCTATGAGGTTGGCAAAAATTAGAAAGCTGCTGATGCCAAGTCTGGTGGTGACACGGGAAGCTCCATGAGCTGCTGCAGGGAGCCTGGAGAGCAATGTGGTTTTATTCAGTCAGCCCACATTTATGCATATTCTTTGACCTAGGAGTTCTACCTCTGTGCATGTAACCCCAAGGAAGTTTTCACATGCCTCTGTACAAGGGTACATAGCAGCATGTTTATTGATGCTTTACTTTGCAGAGGGAGAGTTGGAAAGAATCTGGTTATGTAAAAGGCGGTGCTTGCATTCCATGAAAAACTTTCAAGCGTTTAGAAATGACAGATGGAAAGCATGCATAGCAATGTGGATGGATCTTACAGCACAGTGATGAGATAAGAAGCAGTATGAGCTCTCTAACACTATAGCACCTACACCAATTAAAAATCCAGTGCAAAACCATACAGATTTTACAAGAACAGGTTACGAATATATTTTATTTACAAATAAAAGATTTAACATCATCCAGGTGAAAATCATTGCTTTGATTGAAATGACAGGTGACTATTGGAGGTGAATGGAAACAGGAAAAAGAATATGCATGGTCGTAGCAGGTTTGGCTCAGTAGATAGAGCATCGGCCTGTGGACTGAAGGGTCCCAGGTTCGATTCCAGTCAAGGGCACATGCCTGGGTTGCAGGCTCAATCCCCAGTAGGGGTGTGCAGGAAGCAGCCGATCGATGATTCTCTCTCATCATTGTTGTTTCTATCTCTCTCTCCCTCTCCTTTCCTCTCTGAAATCAATAAAAATGTAAATAAATAAAACAAACAACCCTCTTCCCCCACAAATTAGTAAAAAAGAAAGAATATGCATGAAAGGTACACAGAAAAGTGAGTGAATGAATGAATTAATGATGAATAAACAAAAGAATGAATGAATAAATAAGAGAGGGGCCTTTTATGGACCAATGGTGATAAAGTGCCATGGATAAAGAGGACAATAAAAATCCAAATGAAAAGAGAAAAATAAGGCCTGATATAGATGATAGCACATAATGAACACTTAGTAAATATTTGTTGAATGAAGGAAGAAATGAAATCTGTGGTGGATCCTTTTTGCAAGGTAAGAGTTCTTTTTGCAATATGGATTAGTGCTCTTTACTGAATTATTTTAAGAGTTTTAATTTTGGTATATCAATTTTTTGAAAATGTGAGCACATCTGGATGGCATGATCAGATTTTCTTTTATTTCTCTGCTTCTTGAGATATTGCATAAACATGGACAGCTTGTCTTTTTTTTGAACTATGCCATGTAGTTTGACTTTTTTAAAACATTATATGTTTATAGTGATTTTAGAGCAGCGGTTCTCAACCTGTGGGTCGCGACCCCTTTGGCAGTCGAACGACCCTTTCACAGGGGTCACCTAAGACCGTCCTGCATATCAGATATTCACATTACGATTCATAACAGTAGCAACATTACAGTTATGAAGTAGCAACGAAAATAATTTTATGGTTGGGTCACAACATGAGGAACTGTATTTAAAGGGCCAGATGGTTGAGAACCACTGTTTTAGAGACAGAGAAAAGGAGGGGGAGGGAGAGAAACATCAATTGGTTGCCTCCAGCATGTACCCCTGTCCAACCCGAGCATGTGCCCTGACAGGGAATTCAACTGGCAACCTTTTGGTTCATGGGACCATGCTCCACTAACTGAGCCACACCGGCCAGGGCTGTAGTTTGACCTTTGATCTGAGTCACAGGAAATGTCTTTTCAGCAAATATTTGCCATTTTGATCAACTCTTGGTTCCCAAGTATCTGCCCATGTGTGGTCATTGATGTCTAAGGTCTTTGTTGGGAGCACTGAGCTGGAATGTGCTTCCTGAGCTCCGTGGTTGTCTCAGTGGCAGGGTTTATTGCTGGCCATGATGGTGGACTTGCCAACTGAGATTTTTTTCCCTGACACTGTACAAGATTTGATTTGTCAGAACACTTCTGGGTTTGTCTTCTTCCTCCCTTCTTTCCAGAGGACAAGGATTTATCCCAGGGGATATAAACATCTATTGATCTGCTCCAGGTTTTAAGAGCAGTGATCCTATGTTACTACTAATAAACATGGCTGACATTTGGCTTTCACTGACCTCAATTTAATGAATATCTATTAGTATTTAAAGCTCTGTCTCTAGTTATATGAGCTGGGTTCTAACACCTAGCCTGCACCTAACAGCCCTGTGGCACTGAATAAATCAAATTTCCTAAAAATTCACTTGTTTCTCTGAACAATATGGATAGAAGTTTCCTCAGAGCTGTGGTGACTAGATAATGCAGTTAAGGCTTAACATGGAGTTTGGGGCATAATAAATAGTTATTATTATGACTTCATGGAAATCATTATGCTAGCTAGGCTTGTGAAGAGAAGCAAAGATGAATTTTGAAAAGTTCTTAATTTTGTGAATTTGGAGAGAATAAGACAAATGCCCAAAATACAGATCAATGTGAGGGGACCCGTGAGGTCACATTCCCCCTAAGAACCGAATGAAACATCCTTAGAGCAGCTTCTTCAGTTCACAAGCAAGGAGACTGAGGCTTGGAAGAGTTACCTGACATGGTCAAGGGGGCACAGCCAGTGAGTGGCAGAGCCTCGATGGGAACCAGCATCTCCTATGACTGAGCCAGGCCTGACGGATGTGTGTTTCCAATGGACACTTCTCAATGTGGCTCAAGGCCTTGTGACACTGCTCCCTGCCAGGCCACTGACCGCATGGGGCCTTCCCTGTCCTGAAGTCCAGAGGCTTTGGGGTGAGGACTCAAAACCCAGCCAAGAGGTAGACTTCTCAGTTTTCAGTGAGTCCTTCATGTGGACAACATTTCTCAAGACCTGGCCTCAAACCAACCCATTAGCAGACAGTAATTTATTAAATCCGTTACTTCCTCAACTGAGCTTTTATTGAGGGACAGGTATGCTCCAGGTCGCATGTGAGGTAGCAGGAAGCAGGGAACCCTCCTTGAGAAACCTACAGTCATGTAACAATTTGCTGTCATACAATGAACAAAGTACTCCAAGAGCTGAGAAAAGGGAGTCTGGTATTTTCTCAGCTAGGTTTGGTGGGTCAGAACATTTTTCATCAACAAAGGTACTACTTGAGCTAGATATTGAAAAAGAAGGAACTGGGGAAGAGGAACCGTGCCAGTGAGGATTGCAAGATCGAACGCAGGAAATTGCATGAATGTGCAGAGTGGAGCTTAGAAGTCACTGGGGACCAGTGGAGGGGGTGGTGGTGGGAGGGGTGATGGTGAGTGATGGGGCTGGAAAGATGAAAAGGGCTAGATTGTGAAAGGCCTTATGTGCCTCCAGCTCTGGACTGGAGAGAGTAGGGAAAAGTTTTTTTTAAAAAATATATATATTTCTTTATTGATTTCAGAAAGGAAGGGAGGAGAGAGAGATAGAAACATCAATGATGAGAGAGAATCATTGATCAGTTGCCTCCTGCACACCTCCCACTGGGGATCGAGCCCGCAACCCAGGCATGTGCCCTTGGCCGGAATCGAACCTGGGACCCGCTGACACTCTATCCACTGAGCCAAGCCAGCTAGGGCTAGGGGAAAGCTTTTAAAACTGGGGAATGGCATGATCCAATCTAGGTTGTGTAAGATAGCACTGAGGCAGCCGTGGGACACAGCAGCAAGGTCTGCCCTAGGTGGTCTTGATTCCAAGCTGTGGGTCACTGGGGCCCAAGCATGTGGACTTCACATACACATGGCTGAAGGCTTCCAAACTGGGAAGGAGCCCATAGCCTAACACCCTAAACACTCCCTGATGATGGACTCCATTACCTTCCTCCAAGGGCTTCATGCTGACAGGTAGGGGGCCCTGGGAGAGAGGCCTGTTCACACTGCGCCTGCAGATTCCCACTGTGGAGCCAGCCCAGCTGGAGAGCAGAGCGTCCTCTCCTCTCTCCCCTGAGTGAGTTGCCTCCTCCGTGGGCCTGTGGACCATTAGAACAGTGTCCCCCCACTTACCCATGAGTAAAACTTGCCATTTGGTGGTGGCTGGGGGGCAAGGAGGGGGGCTGCTGTGTTTCAAAATGGAATCAACAGAAAAGCAATATTAAAAGAATGAGGAGGTTGTTTAGTGAGGCTTGAAGAGGCTACAGGTGTTTCCTCCAGCAAGTGAGAATCAGTGACCCCGTGGGGATAGCATTTCCCGTGAGCAGGGCCCATGGCAGACTGAGTCCCCGCTCACATCCTGGTGGTGTAGAAGCCTGGAGGGGGGACCACAGCAAACCCAGAGTTTTCCATGGGGACCTTTGGCGCTCCTCGTTTGTGTGGGGACACAGAGGACTGGACACACATCGCACACAGGTCGCCCTCATTCACCCTTTCCCACTCATCACACGTCACAGCACACTCTGGCCAAGTCGGAAGGGCCATGGCTTAGTGCGCCCGCGGGTTGTTCAGGTCCAGCTGGCGGGCTCCGGCCAGCGGTCTGCAGCTGGCGGGCTCCGAGGGTGCGGGTGGGTGACAGGTGGGTGACAGGCAGCCTCCTGAGGACGCGGCGGGGCCGGGGGGGGGGGGGGGGTGGAGGATGTGATGACGCTGTGCCTGTGCCTCTGCGCAGCGGGAACCCGGCCTTTAAAAAGCTGAGGAAGCGGCCCTGAGCAGGCAGTGGCTACACTGGAGGAAAGCACACCCAGGTCTCACATTAAAGAAGCCAAACTGTCTGCTTCAAAGAAAAAAGGCAACATCCTGTCACAGGCCATGCTCTGGCAAAAATGTAAGTGCTTTGCCTGTGGCTGTCAGAGCCCCATTAGCGTGGGTAGGGGCGGGGGGCTCACCAGTTAGCCTGAAACTGGGAGGTGGTGGTAGTGGAATGGGGGGGGAGGGGAGCAGGGTCTGGGGTCCCAGCCAGGCTCGCAGGGAGGAAGGAGGTGGGTGAGACAGAGCCCATGGAGAAAGCACCCTGGCAGGGTGATCAGGGTGATGCTGATTTTCCAGGTTGGAGGGGAACGAACTACTGTTTCCAGGTGGGAAGGCTGTGGTCCCTCGGCTGCTGGGCATGAATCACTGCGGGGAAGAAAGGGCGGTTTATGATTCACAAAACAAAAGTCAAATGTGCTGTTGGTTTGGGGCAGGGAGGGGAAAGCCAGGGAGGTCTTTACGTGACTTTATTTTATAAACAGCTGCTCTGTAGCCCACGGTTCAGTTCCGTGGGCCCGCTGCTCTCCGAGTCGCTTAGCCTCTGCCAGGCAGGTGTGGTTTGTGTCTGTGGACACAGGGGGCTTGGGGGGGACAGGGGAGGTGGGCTTTGTCACGCGTGGCTTCATCACTCCACTGTCCTGCCTCTTGTCATTCTTCCCATTCTGTGGCAAGGCGGGTGCAAAAGGACAGCAGGTCTATCTGTTACTTTATGTTTATCCCTGGAGTCGGATGGAACAATTGTGAACTTTATTTTCCATTTATGTGGGACTGAACGGAGACTTGTATTATTAATAATTGAAATCATACAGAGCTTATCTACAACATTTCTTTCTTGAAATAACAAAGTCAACTCAGTGGCCACATGCGAGTTGAACCTTATTGGGGCTTGGATCTGGACTTCCTCAAGAAAGAAGTATTACTAAAAAATGGCTCTATCGATCATTTTAAAATGCCTTTTCATGAATTCAGGTATGCACTACCTCAAGCAAACTTAATATAAGAAAATCTAGATTTACAGAAAAAGATAAATTAGGGAGTGTGTTTATTTTACAAAAGATATTCTATTGGAGCCCTTAAAGGTCTGAAAATATACCTTCATTGATTAAAACATAACTTACAATCCCTTTATTGCCCATTCATTGTTCCTGTATTTCTTGTGTAAACTCCCTGGAATTGAGCTGGTTAATGTGTAATATGGAGGAGTGACTTCAAAATCTCTCAGATCATGAAGTCTCATCATTGTTTGATATTGGCAAGATGCAATTTTTTAAAATAAAAAGAAATGAATTCTAATTTGGGTTTGAGAGTCATGGAATCCTTCCAAGAGAGTTGGGGATATTCTAGTATGGGTGGCGTGTAACTGCTACTAGAGGAGGATACAGCAAGACCCTGGCCTTCAGGGACAATGGGAGCCAGCCCCCTGGGCATGCCTATGGCCAAGGGTGGGTGGGCATCATCACTGCCTCTACTGGGAGCTGCTGTGGGTCCCTACACCCTGACACTCAGAGCTGAGTCAGTGGGTTCTATGTGAGCCCCCTGGAGGGACTTCTGCTTTGATTCCTATCTACTCAGAGCAAGGCACTCTCCTTTTATTTGTAATTTTTAGGGTTATCCATGTAAAATGGGGTATAGGTAATAGCCATTCTGCAGAGTCCCCCTGAGTAAGCTGAGATGCTGTGGAAATGATGTTGATTGCCCTGGTTTTGCTTCAGTGTCTGAGACAGGGGCTGCTTCTTGCATTCATATTCTCCCCTCTTGGTTACACACTACATTTCTTCTTCTTTAAGTCCTCCTAAGAGACTAGAAGTTTTATAAAATGGGACGCTAGAGGCATGTTATCTGCTCATACCCTGGAGGTCAAATCAGGGGCCACAAAACCCCATCCTTAGGGAGACCGCACTGTAAGCTCATCAGTGGAATAACTGGGCAAACTTTCTCCATGACAGAGGCACATAGTGAAGATTCTCTCTCATTGTCCTTTGGCACCTTAAAGGGACTTAGGGAAGGCCCCAGGCACCAGAGCCATGATCTTACCCTGGATCCAAGTAAGGCCCTTGTCTAGGGCACTGAGGGTGCCTAGGTGACTAAGCCCTGTGGGAAAACCAGTAAAAATAGGGCAGCATGTGTCAGCCCACTTCGAATCATCTGGTGGAAGGGCAGGGTTTGAAATCAGACACCAAGAGTGCTGAAAAGGCACTTTCTTTTTTCAGAAAACATCCTGGAGGCATGAGCTGAAATGACTGTGCTGTGAGGTTCTGGAAAGGGTTAAGAAAACATTCACTTTGTGATTGCCGCCTCCTCCCTACCTGGCCCATGACCCCCGTTTGTGGACTAAATGTGAACATGGGCTTTAGTTCAGATCAGCTCAGAACTGCTGCCACATAGACATGGAAATCTTCAAGCCCCATTCATGGACTTGAGCTTTGCTTGACTGATCAATTGGATAAAGTAGTCACTCAACCTGCAAATTCTCCCCCTGGCTTCCGCACCTGGTCCTGCAGGTTCCATGAGGAGGTGAAGCACTAACATCCACCCCAACAAGAAGCCCTTGCTCAGGCCATTTACTAACAGTCAGTGAGCGGAAACGGCAGGAGCGATGGAGTGAGATGAGTCTGGGGTTGAAAATTGGCTCTTCAGCCGAATTATCTCACCTTATATTCTTAACAGCCTAGAAAATGGGGGCGCTAATCACCACCTTACAAGGTTTCTGTCAGAGCTAAATGAATGTCCTCAAGTCTCCTGATAAGTAATGATAGTGATGAGCGAGCCCTTCCCTCCTGCGACACCTCCGTGGGCCCATCTCCAGTGATCAGGTTGCTGCAGATTCCTTCATGTCTGTCCTTTCCCACAGTTTGATTAGAATGGTTTAAAAGGCACAAAATATTCTTGAGTGATAGGATCTTACAATTAGTTTTCCTAGGCTCTGTCTAACTCAGGGGTCTGCACACAATGGCCGGTGTGCCAAATCTGCCCCAACATACCTGTTTTTGTAAACACAATTTTACCAGAGCACATCCGTGTCTATTTGTTTACATGTTGTATGGGCTGCTTTTGCTATAACAGGAGAGTTGAGTAGTTGCCACAGGGATTATATGGCCTGCAAAGCCTAAACTATTTACTACCTGGTCCTCTACAGATAAAGTATGCTGACCTCAGGTCTGAACTAATTTGGGTAGTTCTTTTGGTATTCACTTCCTAAGGTCACTCAATATCCTGGGCTTGCACAAAGCCAACACCAATGGAGACAAAGCTTGCAGTCAATTGATAAAATGATTTGCGCAATGCCTGAATTAGATCTGGATGACTTCCTCTTTAAAAGCAATGAGATTGTGTATAATGAACTCAATACCACCTATAGAAAATGAACGAATTGAACAACTTTTTTGTTTGTTTTTGTTTTTTTACTCTTGTTACTTGTGTAGGGTAAGACCCATGTGATGACGAAATGCAGGCCTGAGTGGTTGTCTGAATTGACTGGTTGTCTTGATGTCCCATAGGCTTAGCTTTGACATTTCTTTGCTGTGGTGCTCAAGGAGGCACCTTAGGAATGGGGAGTAGTTATCTCAGATTTTATGGTATGGATGTGCCTTTGCTTTTAGACAACTTGAATGGGGGCAGAGGTTCAGCGGACAGATAAATTAAGGCCTCAAAATTCTCATTAACATAGACCTCCGGATTTACTCCAGGTTTCCTCTAATGGCCAACTCTTCTGAGGCAGTTAAAAATGCAGTTATGCCGAAACCGGTTTGGCTAGTGGATAGAGCGTTAGCCTGCGGACTGAAGGGTCCCAGGTTCGATTCCAGTCAAGGGCTTGTTTCTTGGTTGCAGGCACATCCCCTGTGGGGAGATGTGCAGGAGGCAGCTGATCAATGTTTCTCTCTCATTGATGTTTCTAACTCTCTATCCCTCTCCCTTTCTCTCTGTAAAAAATCAATAAAATATATTTTAAAAAATATATAAAAATGCAGTCAAAGATAAGAAAAATCTATAACATACATACACTTTTTGGAACTCTTTCTCCTGGGTAAGTTCAGGCAAACTTACAACAAGAAGTAATTTAGGTCTGTGGAGTGCCTCTTAATATTTCTATTCTGTTATCACCTTTGCTTACTTAATAAGCCTAATAAGCACCTTTAGTTCTTATCAAGTTTATTGATTGATTCAGTGGTTTTCTTGATAAGGGCAAGTAGGGTCTAAAAGACACACAGGGATTCAATAAGTGACACACATGTACTCAGCACACAGATTAATTGGTAAAAGAGCAGATGATTTTCAAGGTGGGAACTTTACTTTCTTTTCTCTATATTTACAAAAAAAAAAAAAAAAAAATGCCAACTTTGTCTCCCTCTATACCCAGAAAGTCCCTGAGTCAGAGATTGTGAAAGCTTTCTTCCAGTTCAAAGCTGCAAATCTGTTCTGTTGTGAGGATCAGAAAAGAACCAAGGTCATTTACAATTATTAGCTAAATATCTGGATATTTAAGTCAATTCATTAGAAGTCCTGTATATTTTTGCTTTTAAGCTTTTCAAAGTAAAGGTTTAGATTTTATTTTTTTTCCTCTGACTTATTTCTAAAGTTTATTTTCCCACGCAATAAAGATATCCATCAATTTCTCATTTTGAGCCAACCAAGCCAAAGTTGGCCAATTGATTCTGATCATTAGCATAATTTTCGCCTTTCTGATATATTTAGCAACATTCCAGTTTTTGCATTTTTATAGAACAACTGCTTGATCAGAGTGGGCCTGGCTGGGATGGAGAGGCCTTCTCTGAACCCTGTGGTCCTGGTTGTATGAAGCTGTGGATGAAGCTTCAGGCAGAACACGTGATCCTACTTTTGAGTCCTTGGGTAGTAAGTGTGGGGCTTAGGCAAGCCACCTCGTTGCTCTGGGTCTCCCGTGTTCCTCCTGTAAAATGGCCTCGCATTTCCCTGCTCAGGGCAAAGAGGTTGACCTTGACTGAACTCCTTTTCCAGCTCTAATTGCTTTCATGGGTGCTTATAAGAAATCAATATGTGCTTTCAAACACAAGTCCCTAGTTTAACAAAAGAGTTCTTGTATCTGCTTGGAGCAGTGCTTTTCAACCTTGGCTACACATCGGAATGCTCTGGGAGATTTAAGAAATACTGATGCCTGGGTCCCAACCGGAGGTTCTCTTTAAATTGCCCAAGGCATTCGATTTTCAGATGCCTCCCCGGTGATTCTAACGGGTGGTCAATGTGAAAACGACTGACCTGGAGGTTGAAATTGATGGCTTCCAATACACTTTTGCACAGCGTACTGCTGCGAGCAGAAAATGTTCAATCCTTTTCATCGGGGCAAATATCAGCTATGGGGCACTGAGTACTTATTTGACGCTGTGCAGGGTACCAGATGTTCTGTTGGTCACTCTGGATTAGATTTGGTGGCTAGTAAAGGGACTTGAAGCGATATGGATTTAAATAAGACAGTGGTGTACGTTCTCTCACATGAAAGAAGTTGCAGTGGGCTGGGCAGGACTGTATGGAGTCTCTACAGTGCCCACAGGGTCCCCGCTACTTCTGTCATCCTGGCCTGCTTTCCTTCACATAGGGCTTTTGTCCTCAAGATTGCTTCAGAGTTGCCACTGTAGCTCTAGCCATCATATCTGTGTTTTGGAAAAGTAAGAAGAAAAGGGAAAGGCAAAAAAAAAAAGCATACCTCTCTATCATTGCCCCTCCCCAATACACAAAGCATGCGAATCACACCCCAAATATTGTCTTGCTAAGCTGTCCCATCTCCTTGTTCTGCTTCTTGTCTCACACGCAGGGCTTAGGTAAAGCACAGGCCTTTCATGTTAGACAAAGAAGCAATGGCAAACAAAAATAAAAAATTGCAGTACCTGGCAGATGTCTGTTCATGTCTTAAAAATCTAATTTTTGGGGGGAGGAGGGAAGATGTTTTCATTAAACATAAACAAAGAAGGATTCCTATCAAGATATATAAAGAACACTTTCAAATCAATGAAAAACTTAAGTTACAGTCAATTACAAATTAGTAAGATGATCTGATAAAAATTGCAAGAAATTTGAAAAGGTACTTCGTAAAATGGACAATAATTATATAAAACTATATTAATTCCAGTGAAATAATAAATGAGATTTCTCTTCACATTCACCAAAATGCTTAAAAATAAAAATTTTGATCATTTAAGTTTAGTAGGAATGTGGATCAAACATTCCTCCAAACATTTTAGAAAACATATTGGCATTATTAACTAAACTTGAACATAACATATAATCTGGCAGTATCTACCAGAAATTCATTAGTGTGTATAAGAAGAATACACATATAAAATACTATTTATAGCATCATTAATCACAATAGCTAAAAACCAATAACCACACAAATAGCCATCCAGTCTAAATAATAAGTCAATGAAACACTAACAATAATAAAAATGTTAACTGTAACTACATGTAAAAAAATAAGCGAATCCAACAGTTTTAGCCAAATAATGAAAAAACAAGCAATTATTTATTGGGTTATTCTCTTTATGTAAAGTTAAAAAAAACCCAAAAAACCCCCCACGAATCTACAATGTTAGAAACCATGCTTCTTATAAGCTTTGGATAGGCGAGAGAAGAATGTTTGAAAGGGAATATGAAGGAAATGTCTGGGATCCTCAGTATTCTGTTCCTTGAACTATTTATCTAGTTAATAATAATTTATTGAATTCCATATACATTTTAATGTACTTTTCTGTGTATATGGTAAAAAATTGAAAAGGATGTTTGATGCACTTTAGGATAAAGAAAAATGGAAATAGATGTAAATGCTCTTCAATACATTGAAAACTTATTTTTGATGCCTGTGTTTCAGCTCACCTTTTGAAGGAAATAAGGTCTGTGCCCTGTTGCTATACTTTCTCTGTGGGGCTCTTTGCAGATATTTTAGCTGCAGGGCAGGGCAGAAAAAGGAGAGAAGACCAAGAATCTCCCCAGAATAACCCAGCCCGCCTGTTTTTTCGGACAGCACTAATGGGGAGTCTTGTGTGGCAGCCTGTGCTGGGGGCCAAGGCTTCCTTCTCCTTGGCACGTTTCCTTCTTTCTGAACTGATCAGACTTCAGAAGAGTCAGGGTATCCCTTCATGTGTGTGTGTGTGTGTGTGTGTGTGTGTGTGTGTAGGTGTGCGTGTGGAAAACAAGGCGTAGGGCGTAGGGTTTAATTTTGAATTACAGAGTGACATCTTTGTTCATTCTTTGCCTTCAGTGGTTTACAGTTAGCCTCTGGGGCAGGCAGACCTGAGTTTGAACCCTAGATTTATGCCTCACTGATGTATGATACTGGCAAGTCCATTCACCTGCTCTGTGGCCATTTCCTTACATATATGGTGGGAATTCAGTTCTTCACAGGGTGTGATAGGTGCTCACTACAGTGGCTGGCATTAAGTCAATACTCAATAAATATTAGTTACTATTGTTATTTTCCCATTCCTTCTCACTTTTACCTCTGAGGACAAAGGTGATGCAACTAATTCTAGGTTATAGTTGTGTGTCCTCTTGAGTTCTGCACTTTTTGTGAAATAGCAGGACACGCCTTTCCATGTAATTCATGGGGAGGTTAGTGACCAGGGCTAATGGTTAAGTGGGCCATTCTGTGACCAGACTTGGAACTTGAGCCACAATCTCCTAGCAACCCTGTACGGTGTGGTGGTGAAGGCTGGTACTGACTGGCAAGCTTGTATTTGTTTTTATTTTAGGAGATTGAACTGAGGTGTTTATAATCTAGCTGCAAGGAGGATGCCACTGGGGTATGCAAAAAATAGCACAAATGATAGCGAAAAATGAAACAGCAATGTGCTGCCTCTTTTCTTAGTAATGGTTTCATTAGTATCGCTTTCTGGGAAGAGCACGTAGCCAAAGCATTATGAGCCAGAATCATTCTCAGGCCAGGTGTTGGGACCAAAAAGGATCTGATCACATGTAGATGAAGCTGAATTACTTTTCAGTCCTCTGGAAAGAATCATAGATTTAATTGGAAGAGAGAACGAGTCCAAAGATTGTCATAACTCTACAGAACTGAAAAATGTTGGGGAGATGGAAAAGAAAGGAAAAAAGGGAGGCAAGGGGATAAAAAATAGGAGCAAGTTTTAGTGCAGAATGAAAGCAAGATCAATTCAGGAAAGAAAGGTGTACAAGGAAAATCAGCCCTCTCTTTATCATCCCATGCATGCATGCATGCATGCATCTATCCAATCATGCAATTATTTCTAAATAGAGAATTCAACTAATAAAATAAATTACCTTCAGCAGGAGGGAAGCAAAGATGGAATTAAGGAAGGTACCATGGAGCATATAGCATTGGATATGAAGCCCCAGGAATAAATGATAATCAGCCTGGCTGCCGGTTGAGCGTCAACATATGAACCAGGTGGTCGAGGTTCAGTTCCCGGTTAGGTCCCTAGTGGTGAGGTGTGCGGGAAGCAACTGGTCAAGGATTCTCTTTCATCATTGATGTTTTTGTCTCTCTTTCCTCTCCTTTTCTCGCTCTGAGATCAATAAAAATATGTTGAAAGAAAAAAAAAGAATAAATGATAATTAGACTATTTGCATAGATGCTGGGAGTAAGGAGGCATCTTAGGACATAAAGTATGGGAAGAAAATCAGAGAATATCTAGGTTGGTATCTACAACATTTTTGCCATAAATTGCTTTATTTAAACGAAACCTACTGCAGAGCTCCAATACAAAAATAAAAATGGAGAAGCTTTGTGGGGACATCAGAGCTCAGATTGCTCATTCATACCTCTGCTCCCTTCTCTTTATTGGCAGCTACAGGCACCTTTGCCATATTCAGGGTTCTTTAAGCTACACACATTGACAGCTCTGACCTCAACCAATCCTCCACTCCTTCAGCAAGATCCCTAACAGCTGGTCACAGGTCCTTGGTTACTTCCAGGGTAAGGACCTCATTCCTAGAGAAAAGTGAGTCACTGTGAAACATGTTAAATTGATCTCCATGAAGCGTTGAAGCTGCAAAGATTATGTTTTCAGTCTATGTGGGTATCTTGTGAGTTAGGTGGAGGATACATTCCTCAAAGGCTGACCTGGTGGCTTCTTTCCCAGGCTTCATATTCTTTTTTTCTTATTTTTTAAAAATATATTTTCATTGATTTTCAGAGAGTAAGGGAGAGGGAGAGAGAGAAAGAAACATCAATGATGACAGAGAATCATTGATTGGCTGCCTCCTGTATACCCCCTACTGGGGCATGTGTCCTTGATCAGAATAGATCCCAGGACCCTTCAGTTCACAGGCTGATGATCTATCCTGAGCCAAACCGGCGAGGGCCCAGGCTTCATATTCTAACAACTTCTCCAGTGTCTTCACAAGGGAATCCCCCCAAATCATGGGGACATTGGTTAGTAAACCAGAGACCTAGCAAAAAAGCTCATCTTGACTGGCAATTATATCTCACATCATGAATCAATGATCAGAGCCGCTTTCATTTACATAGGCTGTACCCCAAGCTACCACGAGCTGGGGTTGGACCCAAAGTGTACAGCTGATGTCGAGTTTGAAGAGTCCTTCCTCCAAGGAAATGGTTCGTATCTGACGGTCTCAGGAAAAGTTTATTTCTTTTGTAAGAATCCCTTTGGTCTTGCCCTGGTAGGGTGGCTCAGTTGGTTGAATCATTGTCTCATGTACCAAACATATTTCGGTTTTAATTCCAGGTCAGGGCACATACCTAGGTTACAGGTGTGATCTCTGGTTGGGATGCATATGGGAGGCAGCTCTCTCTCTCTCTCTCTCTCTCTCTCTCTCTCTCTCTCTCTCTCCCCTTCCCCTCTCTCTAAAATTCAATAATTTTTTTTTTAAAAAACATCACATCCTCAGGTGAGGATTAAAAAAGGAATATTTTTAGTCCTAAAAATTCCAAACTAGTTGTTGTTTAAAATCAAGGGACAAGCAGTTGAATTTCCTCTCCTCTAGCTGCCTAACCATCAGTTTTTCTTGTTCTATATCAGACTGGCAATGCTAGATTCTTGGTACAGGTCTTGATCTAACAAGGAAAGAAGTATCAGTCCCCTCTGTTCCACCTCCTCACTCAGGTGCTGCCTTGCTATAAAATTCGGGTGGGCACCTTGGGTTGGTTCACCCCCTAATATGGTCTTATGCTCTCAGTATGAGTCCTTTCTTCCCTTTGTTTGATCCCTGCTGCTGTTGATAAAGCTGATATGTCAGCCAGAAGTATGCCTTGCCCTAACAGATGACAAAAGTCCCCTCTCTGACCACTGAAGAGCCCTTTGAAGAAGAGTCCATGACTATGGCCTTAACCAGGGCTATGTCCCTAGCCTTTTGTAGAGACATACAGGTTCCTTGAGGGGCCACACCTGATGTCAGGACAAGGACGTGCCACATTACTTTGCTACTTAAAAACCTCTAATATGCTTCATCTTGGGGTCATCCTTTATTTTATTTTTTTAAAATATATTTTATTGATTTTTTACAGAGAGGAAGGGAGAGGGATAGAGAGTTAGAAATATCAATGAGAGAGAAACATCGATCAGCTGCCTCCTGCACACTCCCTACTGGGGATGTGCCGGCAACCAAGGTACATGCCCTTGACCAGAATAGAACCTGGGACCCTTGAGTCCGCAGGCTGATGCTCTGTCCACTGAGCCAAACTGGTTAGGGCTTGGGGTCATTCTTTAAAAGCTCAAATCTTTCACAAATTTAATCCTCTGTTGGCTTCTGAAGAAAGAAGTCCTTCTGCTTAGCTTATGGTAACTTTATAAGAGGCCAATGTCAGGATTTTGATGTCTCCTGTCCAGGCTTTTTGTATTTGAAAGTGAGGTATTTGACCAGTTTCTCTGTAGCATCATTGGCCACCCCCTGCATCCTAAACAGGGCTGTCCTGCTACTTGGGGACATCAGGCCCAGCTATCTGAGGGATGACTTCTAGGAGAACAATGAAGGCAGGTTGCAGCAGGCTTTGCTGGTAGCAGAAGGCCCTGAGTGTATTGAGGATAGAGACATTCAGTATCAGGATATAGCAGGAGAGGGGCAAGTTAGAGCCCCTCTACCAGGCGTGCTTCTTTGGTGAGTGATGGACCATGGAGATCAAAGGAGAATCAGCCACTTGTTGAGCACCTATTATGTACTGGGTCTTTAACTGTGCTAATTTTATATATTCTTCATGATAATCCCATGAGGTAGATATTACCTCATTTTGAAAATGGGGAAACTGAGGCACATGCCGGTTAATTGATTTGCCAAGTGTTGCACAGTAATAAGCTATGTAGTAGCCATTCCAAACTATGTCGACTTGTGTCCCAAACTATATTTTACCACTTCTCAATGTCAAGGATTATAGGGTTGCATTAGATGCTTTTTCCCTCCAAACTGAAATACATACACCCTTAGATGGAGGTGTGCTCTGGTTTATTGATGGTAGTGGTAGTGTGAATCAGAAGCCCTGAAAATTTGAATTTCAGGATATCTGAGACTCAGTATAGGACCTCTGAAGCCAGCTGATTTACATCTTCAAATCCGAGTTCCTAGAACTGGTCTTCCCCAGTGGGCTAATTAGGAGAGGATATGGGCAGCTGGTGGAAACATCTTTGGGTTCATCTAGGATCCCTAGGCTGGGGAAGGACCCTGAACATTTGGGGCTACTTTGTATATCTTGATGTGGCTGAGCCTGGTGCCAGAACAATCATGCTTCTTCCTCTTTGTGCAACCGGAACACTTCAACTCTGAAGCAGGCACATCTCTGTCATAGTTCATAACTCTAGGTTTGCAATTATTTGACTAAGTCCATATACCCCACTAGACTATACAGTAAGCTCCATGATAGCAAGGACATAGTTTACTCTGCTTAGCAAGTACTTGTCCAGTGAATGCTCTGCCAGGGGTCTCCTGGACTTGCCCCCACCCTGGGACGCGATGCATCTGAGATGGGAACCCTTTCTGCTCTGGTGACGCCAGTTTCTGTAAAAGGCGACAGATGCAGCTGGGTTCTCAGGTGGACCTGTCCACTGTCATTTCAGTCGAAAATACCAAAAATAAAACTTTGCGGGGAATTGTTTGGGTCTCTCAGTTCTCGTCACTGCTCATGTGAGCAGACTGCCAGTAAACTTCTCATGGACTAGTCTCTTCTCTTTAGCCTGGGAACCACCATTTCTTGGCCATCAAGGAAGACTGAATCTGGGTGGTCCAAGCGCACACTCCAACTGGAGGGAGGAGGGTTAGAATTGGACAGGGGATCATTTGAGGACTGACCTCCAGTATTACCCAAAGAAATCAACATGACTTGCCTTGGTAAGGAGGAAGCAGGCAGTGAAGCAAAAATGGACTGTGTTTGGAATCACAGGTCCTGGGTTTAGTTGATGACACTGTTATTTATTTAAATCCCTGGGGAAGTCACGCAACATCTCTGAGCATCACTTTCCTCACCGGTAAAACAGAAGTTAATAGGGACACCTCCCCGGTCTGTTTCAGAAGCTATGGTGAGGCCTCACATGAAATCATTTGTGTCAAAGGCTTTTGGGGCACATAACATCACAAAGGTGAGTGTGGTTATTTATGAGTTCCTGGGAATTAAGGTCATGACCCGGAAACACATAGCTCTTTGGCATGCATTCACTCAACATACACGAGCCTCCACAGAGAAGAGACATTACACGGACGCTGTCTCTGGGAGGAGAGGGCAGAGGGCAGCAGCCTTCCCTGTCTTCTGGGTCTGCAGGAGCTCTGGAAGGAGGATGGGTGCATGGTATGAAAGGCGCCGAGAGCTCCTCGAGCAAGGGCGCCTCAGTAGCGGTGCATGTGAGGAAAGAGTCTGAAGACTCGCACTACAGGCCTTTTGGCTGACCCTGTCCAAGGTCATGCATGCGGTGGCACATTCAGAACATTTGGGACAATCCTTGTGATCCCGAGGCTGCAGAGTGGGGACACCTCAGGCAGGAGCTTGGTGGATGAGAGGAGGCTGTGGGTAAACGGGCTCTCTCTGCAAGCCTAACAATTTGAGAGGAGTGCAATCCTGGGTGAACAGTTCCGGCTGACTCTGGCTTCCTTCCAAAGGGATCACTTGACTCAGAGATCCTTTTCGTCTGGGGCTCTGTGGTTCTGAGACTGAACAATCCTCTGCAGTCACCGCAAACGTACTTGAGGAGCCTTCTCTGGCTCCTCTTATCCGCATTTTCCCTGTAGGTCCTTTTGGCCTGCTTAAAGCTCTGGGGAAATCCTAGGTGTCTGTGGCCCTCCTTAGTCTTTCCCAGTGACCCAACTATGTTGTTGAGTGAGCTCTGTGGGGGTAGATGGGAATATGCCTCTTACAATGGGGATACAGGGAGGGCAAGTGCCCTCCCTTTCTCCAATCAGAACCAAGAAACAGGAAGACATCATGACTTACTCCTCTTTGGTCGTGCCAGTAGTCTTACAAGCAACATCAAACTTCAGTTGCGGTTCACTTTCTCATGTGTTTGGAGCACCTTCCCTAAAACCACCTTTCCGCCCTCTGCCTGGGTGTTATCCAGATTGCTAGAATATAGAGTGTTGATATTTCCTGGCTGCAGGAGCCTCTCAGTTCAAATATAGTGAATAGAAAGCCCACATTGACATGCATATGAGATGTCTTTGTTGGCCTACATTAAAAAAAAAAAAAAAAAAGTAAACTACAATCTAGTGTAAATTGGGTGGGAAAACCTTTTTCGTAGCGCTGTCAAGTCTAATTCTGGCCAAAGCCCAAGCTCTTTCTTCCTGTTTGGAAAAAAATCAGCCATTGTCCATGAATGGAAAGAAAAAATTTGAAAACTTTGACACTCAGACCTTCACCATAAGAAGAACACTCCCATTAGTGTTTCAATCAAGGATCTGAATAATCCTTTAGCCAACCTGAGCTATGCTTTCCCAGGAGTCCTCAGCTTGTCTTGGGCCTAGAACACAAACAGGCTTCTTTACATTAAGGTGAAAAGTGTCGGCAACAGTTTCTGCCTTTCCTTTCAGGTAGAAGCTAGGGCAAGTTCGTTGGCCCTAGGCTTGGATTCCTATTGTTCAATTATTTGAGTTTGGTTTGCTGCAAGTAAAGGGGAAATTATTTGTATTTCTTCTTAATGGGTCTTTTTATAAAAACAATACTGAAGATTCAGCAGCAAAAGAGAAAAATATTTACTGTGGTTGCTTGGAGTGATTAATAGTGCATCACGTGTCTTTCTGAAGGAGGGTTTTGTCTTTCAAAATGCCGTTGTGTTCAAATGCTGCTGCCTTGAGGTTCAACCAGTCCGTTGGGAATGGAAGGTGGTTTCAGAGAGTGAGAGTGTCAAGATGGGTGGGATAGGCTCCTCTTCCTGGCCCCCTGGTGAGGAACCCGTGGGCTTATTCTGAATCCCACGCACCCTTAGAGCAGCAGTCCCAACTGGTGTCGGCTCCGATGGCTTTTGGGAAATCCGTAACAGCACAGTGGCTGGGAGGGAGGAGAGACTTCTTTCAAGAGCATCTTGAAGGCTGTTCTAGGGAACACCTGTCTGAAGAGGGCTCTTTGAAAGCCTCCCAGAGGAGAAGTTACAGGGACCAGTTACAGGGTATGGGCTCTGCTCAGAGCCATTAGGAGGGACCTACCTCCTTAGCCCAGTAGTTTCCTCGCTTTGGCATAGATGCAGTTTGCATGGGGTCACTAAATAAACAAGTGCTGACAATTTTGCATATTTCCTCAGTGGTATTTATTATGCCTTCATCCAGGCACTGGAGGGCCCTGTTTATTTAAATCAGGAGAATCCACATGTCCCCTGCTCCTGGTGCAGAGCAAGCACAGTGCCTACATGCAGCCAGAGCGCAGTCTGAGGAGACCCGTCGGCTTGAAGTTGTCATGGTCCCTGCTCCCCAGCGGAACAGCAGCTGCACGACTCTTATTTTTGTGATGTGGGGCATGTCCGGGTGTGTGGCAGGGGGAACTGAAATGTCTCTGTTGACTTTTTATACCTTCAGATTTTTTCTCATTGCTCTTTTTGGAAAAGGGAAGCCCTTATTGGGGCAAATTCATAGGTTTTTCTGTAAATGAGATTTGTGTGTGTGTTTTTTACCCCCACACTCCAGTGGTGGAAAGGCAGAATGGCTGAAGTTCTCCTGAAAAAGGAGATTCCCACAGAGGCCAAGAGGCTTGTGTTTAGGTGAAAAGATCTTCCCCAGTGATGGATCTGTGGATGCCCGCGGGAGACCTGAAGGGCCTTCAGAGCACAGGACACGTGGTGAGAAAGCTTCAGGCTTTGAGGGTGTATGACCTGGAGCTGCAGTTTGATCAGGGGAAATTTAAATTTCTGGTCAACTCTACTTTGGGAAATTGGATTTTCATCTTCTGTGTAACTCATTTCAATCTCCTGTTTAATTTTCTTTGGCTCTTCTTTTATTTATTATTATTATTTTAAGAAATTATTTTTAATAGTCGTACATTTTTCTTTTAAATATTCTGGTTTGGTTTTGTTAAAGCTAGTTTGATGCAAAGATCCAGAAGCTGCAAGACAAGGCAATCATGATTTCAGACAAACTGTTTCTCCTCCTCCAAACTTGTATTCGTAGGCTCATGTCTCATGCTGGTGGCAGTAGGGATTACAGTGTTTATGGTGGCATTAGAAATGTTTATTGTTACAAAGGTCAGTGTGAAATGTACCAACTGCAAGTTTTCACCTTGCAAATACACTTGGCTGTCGGGATCCTGTGGGAATTGTCTTGAGGCTTCAGAGTCTATATTTCCCGGTCACTTTGTGAAGATACTCTCAGAAGCACCCTCGCGTGGCCTCCTGCCTGCAGTCAGTTACAGGAATCTTTGGCAGCTGCTGGTGGTGGACTCATGGGTGGGCAGTCAGGCGCTCCCTGGGAGCCATGGGAGTTCTGTGACTGCAATAGTTACTGCTCTCCATATGGTGGTTGTGCCAGGGCACACCTGTTGACACTGTGGGTTCCAGGAACTCCAGGCATCAGAGGGTGATGCCCTCTGCTCATAGCACCTCCCCCAAGCCCTCTTTGTTCATTGATTCAAAAACAACAGGAGGCAGGAAGCCTTTGCTTGACAAGGTCCTCGAAATGCCCAGCTGGTAACTTTTCGGCCAAGGGTTAGAGGGCCGTTCCTGGGAGATAGTGGGATCCGGCATGTTCTCAGGGTCTCGGTGCTTCCTCAGAAATGTACATGCAAATCAGGCTGGGTGGAGGGTTAGCTATAGACCTTTCTTTGATCTGGTCTGAGAAGTGTGCCTGTGGTTCAAGTCTTTCTTGTCCCCCAACTAGAATGTGACCGCAGTGCTCAGACCCCCAAACAACCCTGTGCCCCGAGTTTCTTCTGAAGGCAGAATGCGTGAGGCTGCACTTGGCGCTTGAGAATAGCTGGACACCCAGTGAGAGACAAGTTTAGGCTGAGTGATGAACAAAGCTGATGTGGCGAGGGTGGCCGTGAGAATGAGTAAGCAGAGTGTGGGAGGACAGGTGTCCTCTTCTCTGAGCTGTCAGGCCACACCTGGGTCTGTGGTCAGCACTGGGCATCGCCCGTCATAAGGGGAAGTGAAAGTGGAACTTGTGCAGGAGCAATGCGAGTAGAAAGAAGGTTTGGAGGGATTCAAAACACATCTTTAAGAAATAGCTGAAGACACTGTACAGGGGACCTGGTATCTGTCTACAGATGCTGGGAAGGGCTGCTACTATTACTGCTACTCATGAATATACAGGGTGGGGCAAAAGTAGGCTTACAGTTGTTCATATGGAAAATAATGTAATGATTAATAAATAATAATACAGGAACAAGCTCTGTGTTTTGCACACTCACAATTGTAAGCCTACTTTTGTGCCACCCTGTATGAGCTCACATTGATTTGGTGCTTACTCAGTGCAAGCTCTATTCTAAGTATTTACATGTAAATTCACAAATTACCCTACAAAGTACATACCGTCATCATTATCTTCTTTTTACAGATAAGGACACTATTAATGGATTATAAATTGTGAGTTTCATTGGAAGGCAATGCAAGGAAAAGTGGTGTTTTGTTACCACATATTTTTTTAATATACTTTTATTAATTTCAGAGAGAAAGAGAGATAGAAATATCAACGATGAGAGAAACTCATTGATTGGTTACACCCTGCATGCCCTCCACTGGGGAACGAGGCTAGGCATGTGCCCTGAACCAGTGATCTCTTGTTTCCTAAGTCGATGCTTAACAGCTGAGCCACACCAGCCAGGCGAAAATAGCATGTTTTTAACATTTACTATATGCTGGATATGGTTTGGGGAGTTTCCCATGTATTATTTTAGTTAAATCTTCACAACTATTGTGTGAAACAGGAGTTATAATCTCTACTTCACAGATGAGAAAATTGAGGCCCAGGGAGGTTAAATAAATCATCTGAATACAGGCATTTTTGGTTCACAGGCCCATTTTCACTGCTACTTAGAACAAAGGTGATGGCGCACAGGTGGTCCTGGGGCACAGGTAACAGGTGGGCTCCCTCTGCTATGCTCTCCTGTTTCAGGCTGAATTCACAGTTGTGAATGTTTCATTCATGCTCGTCTCTCCCACTGGACTGCGAGATGCTTGTGAGCAGCGGCCACACCTGTCTTCTTCCATGCTGCATTCCTAGTGCCTAGGGACATCTGGAAGAATGAATGAATACCAGTAGAGATCCCTTCTTATGACAGCGCAAATTAAAAAGAGAGCAACTCATTTCCTATCAGGATGTTGGAGGAAGTTTCTTGTATTACATCAGGAATGAATTATTAGTGGTTCTCACCTCGGCACAGTTTCCGAATCACCTGAGGGAGTTTTATAAGTCCTAGGATTCCTAGGCCAACATTAAATCCCCAGAACCAGGAGTTTTATAAGTCCTAGGAATCCTAGGCCAACATTAAATCCCCAGCATTAAATGTCCAGGTGCAGGGCATGGGTACCTGTACTTTGTTTTGTGACTTGGCCAGGTCCAAAAGCCCCCACAAATGCATCTGAGTTTGGGGTTCTCTGACTCCACATCATGTGTTCCTGGGGCTCTGAGACACCCCTTCCCACCACTTCCTCTTGCCTTCTCCACCTGCTGAGCCTTGAGGCCAGGCCATGTGTGTGCCTGGAGCACAGATGGAGGTCTGGTGTTGAGTCGGGTACGGGAGCTTATCAACTGGGTATTTACCGAGCAAAGTTCAATCCGGGCAGTGCTGCGGATCCGGATTTAACAGATACCCAGGCTTCCGGGCTTTTGATTCAGAGCCCAGTCCCTGTGGCCCTTATCGGTGGATGATAATGAGTTCTAAGGGCCAGTGCTGCATGTCACCCTGGGCTGTGGACTGTCGGGGCAAGCTGATGGCTGCTGCGGACTTGCTCAGCCAGGACAGAAAGAGCCCTGTTGAGCTCCACGCTTTAGTTCCCCTGCTTTGATGACAAAAGGCAGAGGGGACCTTCTCTCCGCAGCAAGCCTAGAGACCCAGGCACATGGGCCACCATTGGGTATTTGTCATGTATCCCGGGAGCCATGGAGAAAGTGGGAACCGTTTGCTCCAGCCCATTCTAAAGGCCCAGGAGAGGGGAAGGGAAGATGATTGACAGACAGCACATTTTAAATTATCACCCAATCAATGACTCAGCAAATAACTTACTAAGCTTATTATGAATATGCCACTTGGGAAGGTTTAGAGAAATAAGGTACAATATCTGACCTTGAGAAGTTTAGAATCTAGTTAGGGGAATTAGAAATTTACACCGAAAAAGATAACTACTTATTACATAGCAGACTAAAAATGGATTGAATGCTTACCCTGCATCTGATTTTATTCTATGCTTCCCATTTACTAGGTCAGTGATTCCTTATAACATTCCTTTAATAGGAAATTGTAGGGTCAGAAGCACAGAGAGGTATAGTAACTTGCCCAGGATCACACAGCTCTCGAATGTCACAGAGGAAGGTTAAGAGGCCTGTGCCATCTGACTCCGAGTCCCTGCTCTATCTGTCGTCCTCTGCTGCCCCCTGTGATGAATACTAACCAGGTCTGGACGCCCTTGAGAGACAGTAGGATGAAACAAGTTCTGTGGGCTGCAGGGGTTGGCCAGGAACGGTGCACCAGTCTTGGTTAGGAAGAACCAAGGGGCTGAGAAAAGTGAGAGTGAATTCCGACCATGTGACATCTCAAGCGAAGATGAAGCGATGAGACAGGCAAAGAACATGTAGAGAAGTCTAGATAGACCTGGCTGGAGTCAGGGTTTATGTCACAGGCAGCGTGCACAGGGTTGGAGAAATGCATCACCCATTGGCATCACCCTCTGGGGCACTTTCAGTCTAGAGGGGCTCGGTGTTAATCGTCTGGGTGGAGGGGAGCCACAGGGGGCTGAGGCAGGAGGAGTGACAATACTGCAGAAATATGCTAGGAAGTCTCATGTGGCCCTCTGCGCTCAGACACCGCTTAGGTGAGCAGGCAGAGCCTTGAGGAGAGAGGTACTTTGAGGTGGGACTTGACCGAGAAGGGAGATGAGCCCCAAGGATACTGTTTCCATAGCCACAGCGCCAGATCAAGCCCCGGCCCCGGCCCGGCCGTACCAGGGCGTCCGCGTGAAGGAGCCAGTGAAGGAACTGCTGAGGCGGAAACGTGGCCATGCCAGCAGCGGGGCAGCGGTGACACCGACCGCGGTGAGGGGGCCGCGGTGGCCTGTGTGTGGGGGGGTGGGATGGGAGAGATGGGGCAGGAGTGTGCTTCCTTGCCCCATGGGATGCTTGTGGAGCACGAAGGCAATCCTAGCCATAGTTATGGCTGCCAGAGAATGGACTTAGGGAAGAACAGGTTGGTGGGTTCATGAAATGGGATGAGGGATGCGGGCTGGCTGGCTGGCCCACTGAACGAAGCTAACGCCTGAGTGAGTGAATGGCTCCCACATCCTGGTGTGAGTTGATCCCTCCACCCCCAGGAAGAGGGCAATACCAATTCCCCAAGGCCACAGTCTTCTTGCTAAATGGAAACAGGAACCCCTTAAAAGTGTCGCTGGTGGTGGTTGGGATGGGGGCACGTGTTTTGTTCTAACAAGGCTGATTCTCCCCTATACGCTCCTGCCCTGGGGCCCTTGGGGCAAATTTCCTGCAGGGGGCAAGTTGGAGATGGCTGAACACTGACCCTGGTCTTCTTCCCCCCCAGGTGGTGCTGCCCCATCAGCCCCTGGCCACGTACACCACAGTGGGTAAGCGCTCCCCACAGCCCTGGCCTGCTCCAGGCCCCTCATCTGGCGGCCCTGCAGGTCTGTAATTTCCTTCTTCCCACAGGTCCTTCCTGCCTTGACATGGAGGTCGCTGCCTCCACCGTGACGGAGGAGGGGGCCCTGTGTGCCGGCTGGCTCTCTCAGCCTGCCCCTGCCACCCTCCAGCCCCTGGCCCCGTGGACACCCTACACTGAGTATGTGTCCCATGAAGCTGTCAGCTGCCCTTACTCAGCTGACATGTATGTGCAGCCGGTGTGCCCCAGCTACACTGTTGTGGGGCCCTCCTCTGTGCTGACCTACGCCTCCCAGCCACTCATCACTAATGTCACGGTATGTCACTCAAAGGTGGGGCTGAACCAACCCATGTCTAGGGCACTCTTTTAGAACATGGCTGGCTTCTTGATTCTTGATCTTTCTTGTTACTGATTCCCAGGATAATTAGGTCACCTAAACTCACCTCATCCTCCTGGGAGACCTGCTCACATTCCCATTGACCTAAAATATCCTCCACAAAGAAGGCTATGGCCTCCCTTGCCATGCCCAATGCTCCTCGGGGTTGGGATGTCTGCTTCTCTGTCCTGAAGCATCCCTGCTGCCCTGTAAGCAGAGAATAGGTTACCACTTGAGATCTTGATGGAGTCTCCTGCCACAGCCAGACTTTTCTTTCTATTCAGATAAGTGAATGGGTGATCATTCCCTTAACAATGGGATTTGCCAGAGATTTCCAGGTAGAGCAACAGGCGAAACGCGTTTTTCAGAAAACTGTACTTTTGATGGAATCTGACCCACCTGTAGGTCATATTTTTTGAATTAGGCCTCTAGTGTCAGATGGCTTGGGTTCAAATCCCTGGCCCTGGGCTAAGTGACTTAATTTCTCTGAGCCTTGGTGTCCTCATCTGTAAAATGGGAATACTAACAAGAGAGTTGATGTCAGGATCAATGGGATGATGCCTGTAGAGGTCTCAGCATAGTTCCTGGGCTTAGCATAGTTCCTGGCATACAGAAAGCACTTGATTAATGCCAGTTTTTATAATTATCTCAAAGTCGACCAACTACATTAACCAAGGGCTGCCTTCCAGTGCCCAATAGGAAAGGAATGGCCTGTTCCCAAGACTGAAGGAAGGAATAGAAATAGTTTTATGTGAATGGTACCCATTTGATCAAAGACCTGGGAATCCCCCAAATGTTCAAGAGGAGAAAAGTCCTCTGGTTACAACTGTGTCCAGCTTTAGTCCCAAGAAAACGGGAGGTGAACTTGGGGCCTCATGAGTAGTTGTAGAGCCCACCTTGATGACAAAGCTTGCTTTGGTTCTCTAAGACCCCTGCATTTCCCTCAAGGGTTAAGTGTTATCCTGATGCCCCTGTCCTTCAAGTCTCATCCAGGCATGGCCTGCAGGAGCCCTCCTACCCCATGCTCATCTGATTCCCCAGCAAACCGGTTCTGGGGCCTGGATGGTGGTGGATAGAAAGGAGTTAATTCAACACCTTTCCCAGGCAACTAACTCATTTGCATATCAGAGGGCTTGGGGTGGGAGTGGGGGTGGCAGATTTAATGGTTCCCAACCATTTCATGACCAAGGATTCTTTTCATTATTTATCCTTTCATCATTCCCACCTCCTGCTTTGAAAGTTTCTGTGTATCAAACAAGGTATATTTATTAAGAAATAATTTATTTGTTTTGCCACTTTGTAAATTGACTCATCAAAGCTGGTTAGAGCTACCCAGTGGGCACTCCTGATCAGCAGGAGATAAGATCTGTTATGGTACTGGGTTGCTGTAATTCTATCCCTGAGCAAAAAAACCTGCAGTTGTATTAGACCTGCATAGATTTATAACTCAAAAGTGAAGGGTTTCCTTTGGATTTTTGGAATACTGAAAATAATAAGCCCTTGCTGGGAAGCCAGAAGGCCTCTGAGACCCTTTCCAGCTCCATCATTCCATAGGAAAAAGCCTTTAAGCTTTACTACTTAATCTGTGGTCCCTGGACCAGCCACATGGGCATCAGCTGGGATCTGATTAGACCTGCAGAATCCAGGCTCCACCCCTGACCTCCTGTACTGGAATCTCTGTTATAACAAGATCTCTAGGTCATTGAAATAAGCTCTTCCTAAATAATTATACTAATTTAGTCTCAAAAACATGGTGGCAACCGGAGAGAAATATGACAGGGAAGGCAGGAGTGGTAGAGGGAGACTTTGGCCTGTCACACATCATTCCATGCAGAGATATTCCCCTTCCATCTGCTTCCTCAGCGATGGGAGATAGTATGTCTCTCTAGGAGGCTTGACCTGGGTTTGTAGGGTGGTCCTGTGCAGGTGAGAGGCATTGCTTGCAGAGTCCCTAGGACCGTGGCCTTGGTGTTTAGAGGTCTCTGCAATGGCCATAGGGGCCCGGCTGACACGTAGAGGACGATGAGGTCCTGAGAGGTGAGTGAGCTGTGTTCTGCTGGCCCAAGGGGACATCAGAGTGCTGCTGCTGCTGCGTGGAGCCAGGACTGTCTTCTTTTGTGGGCAGCACTGTGCCACCTTTGTGATATAGCTACTATGCTATGCGGCAGGCTTATTGCTTAGCATACAGTATTTTCATCGATTTTAGCATTTCTGAAGTTGGGTTGCATTTTATATTCAATGAAATAGGCTTCTAATGGGATAGTAGCATGAGCAAGGACTTGGAGCTAGTGAGTCACAGAGTAAGGGATACAGCGTGTGTGAGCCTCTCCTGTCAGGGAGGCTTTGAGTGGGTACAGGTGAAGCCCCCTGGAGTGAGACAGCAGGAAAGAGCCTAGTTGAAAGGAAACAGACCCCCTAGAGGACAAGGGTGGCAGTGAATCCTCCAGGGCTGCTAACCCTCGGTCCTGTGTCTCCCCCATCGCAGACGAGAAGTGCCACCACACCCACAGTGGGCCCCCAGCTGGAGGGCCCAGAGCATCAAGCACCGCTCACCTACTTCCCGTGGCCTCAGCCCCTGTCCACGCTGCCCACCTCCACCCTGCAGTACCAGCCTCCGGCCCCAGCTCTGCCCGGGCCCCAGTTTGTCCAGCTCCCCATCTCCATCCCTGAGCCAGTCCTTCAGGACATGGAAGACCCCAGGAGAGCCATCAGTTCCCTGACCATCGACAAGCTGCTGTTGGAGGAAGAGGATAGCGATGCCTACGCGCTCAACCACACGCTCTCCGTGGAAGGCTTTTAGGGCTGGCTCCCACCTGAGAATCCTGCTCCCTGAACCTGGGATTGAACCTCAGATTTCTATCTGTATGGAGTAGCCATTTCTTAACTACACTTTTTACCCCAGAGTAGAATTGCAAATTGACATCCGTCCTCTCTCCCTCCTTCTCTCCTTCTTTGTTTCCTTTCCTTCTTTCATTCCTCTCTTCCTCTCCCTTTCTCATTCCCTTCCCCCATTTCTGTTCCTTTTGGGGAAGGAATGCTAAGGATTTTAGAGGGAATATTTGATGGCATGTGCTGTAGATCTGTGGTCTGGGTGTTTTCATTTCTGCCATGTTTCTTTCCTGGAGATCACCCTTCTTGGGGTGCTCCCTACTTCTAGAGCTGCCCTCTGTCATTTTGAAATGTATGGGGTGCCCTGTGGAAAATGGCCCTGCCAGCACATTCGAGGCCAGACCCAGTGCCACAGTTCTTGAGCCCTCAGTTCCCACAGTTGCTCCTCTGTATTGCCATTCTCAGCATTGGCCAGATTTGCAGTCTACACAGCAAGGTCTCAAGGCCTAGGGCCCAGGGGGTGGGGGAGACAAAACAACACCAACCCTGGTCAGTGTGGCCCTGTTGTTTGAACATTGTCCTGTGCACAAAGGGGTTCCCAGTTTGATGACTGGTCAGGGCACATGCCCCGGTTTTAAGTTCGGTCTCGGTCAGGGTAGATACTGGAGGTAGCTGATGGATGTTGTCTTTCTCTCTCTCTCTCTCTCTCTCTCTCTCTCTCTCTCAAATCAATAAAAACATCTTTTTTTTGGGGGGGGGATGCCAGAGTGGGTGGGGGCATGGTCAGAGGACAGAGGAGGGATGGGTACATGGTGTGTGTATATGGGGTGTGTGTATGTGGGGTGGGAGGGGGATGTGAGGGGAGGGGAAGGTTGGGTTTTACGGGATAGTAGGAGAGTTGAGGAATGGTTTCACTCCAGATTAGTTGGTTATTAAGAATAAACTTAAGAAAACTTGTCTTACGTGGTTTTGCTACTCTCTTTGAGGAAACTTGCAAGGAAAGCTGAGCTCTTATAAACAGGAAGAGGGGTGTGTCTGGCTGCTTCTTCCATCAGACCCTCTGTGGTGCTGTGTGGAGGCCCAGACCCACTGAAGTGGTGACTGCGTCCTGGTTTAGTGCTGTCACATGTGCTTCTGTAGTGTCCTAAAAGCTTCCAGAAGCCACCAACCTGTGGGGCCATGTCCTCTTCCCGGAGCACCATGCTTCCTGGGAGCCTCTGGAGCCTTGGCCAGAGGATGGGTAGATTTCATTTTCTTTTTTTGTTGTTGTTTTTTGTTTGTTTTTTTAGCTGGAGAAACATCAGATTCGCTGGGGCCTGGGAACAGTTGTCACTGGGAGTGCTCAGCTCCTGACAGTGGCTGTGCTTGGGGACCTGGCACATCTGTCTGCTCATGACATCATTGTCACTGGTAGGCAGACACATCAGTTGGTGGAATCCATGTAGAAATAATGGACTTTTCTGGGAAATGACAGTTTCTTTGACACCCCCATTTAAAATGAAAACTGGAGAAAGTTGCCTTTAAAAAAATTTTTTTTTCTGCTTTGGGTTTACTATGACCCACATTTTTCAGTATCTGACTAAAATCCTAATACAAATATCTTGAGTTATTTTTATTCAGACCTAATTTTTAGATGTAGAAGCTTAGGTAGCATTTTAGATGATGAAATTCCATCTT
Organism: Myotis myotis; assembly: GCF_014108235.1. Taxonomy (NCBI): domain Eukaryota; kingdom Metazoa; phylum Chordata; class Mammalia; order Chiroptera; family Vespertilionidae; genus Myotis; species Myotis myotis. The sequence goes on along the minus strand of NW_023416314.1, from coordinate 14,729,971 downwards.
TGTTGCTAGTGATGTAGGGCCTGGTGATCATTAAGTACCTTGGTTTCTTATAGAAAACACTATGCAAGCTTTTCAGCTCACTGTTTGAGAATTTGAGGGGGTGCGGAAGCAATCTCCATAAGGGAGTATAAATTGGCAAAAACTGGCAAAGAAATAAAGTATTTCACGTATTTAAATGGTGTCCTTTTTATCGTTGAGGTAAAACGTTTTGATTGCAGTAGCCCATCCAGGTTTCTTCCTGGTTGTTTTCTGCTAAAATGGAAACATTTGCAATAAAGACTTGCTCAGACTTTTCTGTGCTGACGTGTTTTATTTCTTATCAAATCAATCCCCCTTTAGGTGCAGGCCCATGTCTGCTGGTGTCATTATAGGAAGGAACACCACAGAGGGTCTGATGGAAGAAGCAGCCAGACACACTCCTCTTCCTGTTTATAAGAACTCAGCTTTCCTTGCAAGTATCCTCATGGGTCTTGTTGATTTTGCAACTTGATCTGTTGCAAAGTTCTCCCAAGCAGAATATTTGAGGCTGGTAGGTGGGTCTCCAGGAAAGCAAGGATCTGAGGAGGGGAAGGAAATCTTTTAACCCTACTGCTCTTCCTGTGGGTCACATTCCATGAGTAACTTCTCATGACCCTGGGTGTCCAGGGGTACATTCAGCCAGTGGCATTTCCACAGCAGGCTCTTAAAGTCCATCAGTCAGAACCCTAAGGCAGGTGATATGATGCAGAATGCTATGCCTGCAGGGAGCCAGCTCATAGAGCCATCACAATGGAATGGAAATTTAAACCAGCTGGTCCCCTCTAACACCAATCCTTTTCCTGGTGATTTTCTGAGTTCACTAAGAGCTTCTTAGCTCACTGCCTTCATTGTTAATCTTTACTGAGTAATAATAATTATTTTTAATAATCCACCTAATTCTTCCATAGCTCTTGTTTTCAGATTTTTTTATTGTTGTTGTTTTTTTCTTATTCTCCATATTGTTCATGATCCAGAAAAAAATACATGTAAGAAAAGGGATTTGAGATATTTTTTCCTCTTAGCTATTTTTTAAAAAGTCCTCATTGAGAATATATTTATACAAGAGAGAAAGAGAAAAAGAAAGAGAGAGAGAAACATCAATCAGTTGCCTCTCATATGTGCCCTGACCTAGATATGTGCCCTACCCAGGACTTGAACCCGCAAACTTTTGGTGTATGGGATGATGCTCCAACCAACTGAGCCACCTGGCTGGGGCCTCCCTACCTTTATTGGGGAAGACCTTTTAAAAATGTGAAGGAAATGTGAACCACTTGATCAGCAAGATGAGGAGAGTGTAGATGGGTGCTTTACCAGTGCTGATCCCTGGGTCTGTGCAGCTCCAGCACGGCCTAGCGGAGCAGGGAGGAGATGAGTATGTGGTGTGATGAAGAAGCTGGATTCCTACTGAAGAATGGAATCACATCAAGTGGCTCAGATTCTCTGAACATTAGTCTGCACCCGCCTCGATGTGGAAGTTTGAAGACATGCACTAAAGCTAAACACAAATTTTTAGAAATCATAAATCATAGATAACTTATTTCATATTAATGTACTTCATTTGTGAGTCAAATATGAGGCACTCAATAATTCCTCATTGAGCCCTAGCCAGTTTGGCTCAGTGGACAGAGCGTTGGCCTGTGGACTGAAGGGCCCCCGGTTCGATTCCAGTCAAGGGCATGTACCTTGGTTGCAAGCACATCCCCAGTGGGGGATGTGCAGGAGGCAGCTGATCGATGTTTCTCTCTCATTGATGTTTCTAACACTCTATCCCTTTCCCTTCCTCTCTGTAAAAAATCAATAAAATATATTTTTAAAAAATTCCTCATTGAATTGAATTAATTTGGGAGGTTCTCTATTACATTCCTTTTAGGAAATACTCATGTGGATGACTGCAATTGATTACAGTGATGTCTCCTTCGCTAGACTTATAGATACATGATGCTTCTCAGATGTTTTTTTTCTGAGTTTTTGCTTGGGTAGAAATCTTTCATAACTGATGCTCTTAATCTACTCATCAGTTCTTCCATTTATAGCTGTGGTTTCTGTAGAAGGGCTTTCAATTTTTTTAATGTTGGTAAGAACACTTAAGAGATTTATTTTAGTAATACATTTTAAGTGTACAATATAGTATTGTTATATATAGGCACAATGCTGTCCATCAGATCACAAGAACTTACTCAACTTGCATAACTGAAATTTTATGCCTGTTGCCTGTCACCCCTTAATTTCAGCACCTAAAAATGACAATTCTATTCTTTGCTTCTCTGAGTTTGACTACTTTAGATGCATCACATAATTAGAATCATGTACTTTTTGTCCTTCTGTGAATAGCTTATTTCACAGAATAATGTCCTCAATGCATAAAGAAAAATGTGATATATATATATATATATATATATATATATATATATATATATATAAATTATTCAACCTTAATAAAGGAAATTCTGCAATATGTGACAACATCTGTGAACCTTGAGAAGAGGTTCATTTATTCATTGAACACATATTACTGAGCACCAACTCTGGGGCTAGGTAGGCATCATGAATTATTACAGATTGCTACTTTGAAATGATTTTCTCTCAGTGACCTTATTTTTGATATGTGCCCATTCTTATAGTATATGTATATTAATTTACTTATAAATTATATCTCTGAACTATTCTATTAATATAATATCCATTATAAAACAGTCATAATAATATAAATTTAAAAATATAAATATAAAATAGATAATATTTTAACTATTTCATTTATTAGTGGTAGAAAAATCCTTTGCCTTATTAACTGTAAATAATATTTAGAAAGAAGAATGTTAACATATATATATATATATATATATATATATATATACATATATATATATAATTGCTTTAAAAAAATCTTGGTGACATTCCAATTTGAAGATCTGGGTCTAAGTTCAATTGATATTAGTACTTTGAATGGTTGTCATAACTGGAAAAGATGTAACACAAAGCCATTCAGATCCAAATAAAAATAGTGTATCATTGGTTGTACTAAATACTATAAAAATCATTTTAAAATTCCATCCATCAATTATTCAAAGGTTGTATTTTAAAATTTGGCTAGTACATTTCCATCTTAGCTGATGTCAACTATTCTTGCAACTGACTGAATGTGTTGCCTTTTTATATTTTTAACACATTGCGTTAAAGCCACTTAAGTTCTTTATTTAGAAAATCTTTAAACAAGCTGAAAAAGTCCTCTACCACTTTTAAAAAACACAGTGTGAAGATTTGAGAGTTTTTATAGATGACATGCACCTATAGTGTTTTCAGCAAAAATAATGAGGGAAATGTGCCCAAACATCCACTAAACTTCCACTTTCTAAATGTTTCTTCCATGGGTTTCTCAAAGCGTCATTAAAATGTATCATTACCTTGATGAACCGGCTTAAATGCAAATTATGTTTATTATTTTAAAAATATCTGGAGGTTACATATTTTGGATAATCAACCTATCAACCAAAAGAGATCAGCAAATATAGTATGATTATATTTGCATTTTAAATAAATATATAATTCATATTTAAGTTTGAATTGGTCATCCATTCAACCAATCAAAGCATAATATGCTAATGACATGCTAAGGCTGCTCAACTGCTTGCTATGACATTCACTGACCACCAGGGGGCAGACACTTCAGCTGGTAGGTTAGCTTGCTGCTGGGGTCCAGCCAATCGAGCCTGAGTGAGAGGGGCTGTACACCTGCAGCCCTCCTGCAGTCCCTCCCCAGTTGGCCAACCTCCCGCATCCCTCCCTGGCCCCGATAGTGCACCAGTGGGGTCCCTCAGCCTGGCCTGCACCATCTTGCAATCCGGGACCCCTTGGGGGATGTCGGAGAGCTGGTTTCAGGCCAACGATAGAACGAGCAGTCCTATGACACACACCAACCACCAGGAGCAGACACTCAATGCAGGAGCTGCCCCCTGGTGGTCAGTGCACTCCCACAGGGGGAGCACTGCTCAGCCAGAAGCTGGGCTCACAGCTGGCAAGCTTAGTGGCAGTGGTGGGAGCTTCTCCTGTTTCCGTGCACCACTAAGGATGTCCGACTGAGGACTTAGGCCCATGGGGAGCAGGCCTAAGTCCTCAGTCGGAGATCCCCTGAAGGCTACTGGACTGCGAGAGGGCTCAGGCCAGGATGAGGGACCCCCCCCCCCACCCCGAATGCACGAATTTTTAAATATTTATCTGGCAGCATGAGACTTTTAATGTGTGTGTACTCACAAGCAAATGCAAGAATAAAACATAAAGGAAATAGCAGGATGTTGGAGTCCCTCCCCCTTGTCTCGCCTAAGTACTTCTAAACTTTAGTAATGAGTTGGTGTATTCAAATATGGAGCAGGTTGGCCCACCTGAAAAGATAATGGACACTTCTGTCTATGGTAGAATCCTGTGTTTAAGTCTTTGCTGTGGTCAACTCAGGGCCCTCGATGGGCCAAAGGCTCTGTGACACTCAAGCCAACTCAAACAGTAAAGAATGAAGAATGTAGCTCTCAGAAATCTGCTTATTCCAATAATCAGGATTAACTAAGTTATGACTGATGTCCTTTCTTTGCTGTTTTAGATCCTATATATTTCAGTGGAGAAATATATATAGAATGCTGGAGGACTTGGCTCCCAAGAGCCTAAGGAAGGTTGTCACCAACTTCTGGTAAATAAGACTGGAGACCCTTGTTTCATTCACCAAGTGCAATAGCATTTATGTGCTGGATACTATCAGTCAAAGGGAGTACTACTGGCCCATTTCTTAGGGTGAAGCATTTTGAAGATTAGTAGATTGTGGCTGCAAAACATTCAGTGCAAGCTTTTCATAATCCAGGGCATGGTGATGATAGCTTTATTTCTATTATGCTTCTTCTTTTTTTTTTTTTTTTGCATTCCTTTGATATTTTATTCAGTCATTTGACAAACGCTTTAGTGAGTTAAATTCTGCAACTTTATCCTGACCTTGTCTTGCTGGAGATAGCATCTGGTCCCATAGATTAAGGGCTCATTTCCAGGAGACAACCCCTCTTCAGATGCCAGCTGCAAGTTCAGGTTGTCACCTGTGCTTCTGACTGACTAGCTGTAGATTGAAGGCTCCAACAACCTCTTGCTTGGGTTTGATTCATTTGCTAGCACAGCTCACAGAACTCAGTGAAACATTTTCCTTAATAGCCAGAGAAACAAGAGAAACACAGGACAAGGTACGGGGAAAGCCCAGGCGCTTCCATGCTTTCTCCTAGCAAGCCCACCACTCTCCCCACATCTCCATGTCTTCACCAACCAGGAAGCTCTTTGAACCCTCCTTTCACCCCATCCTTTTTGGGTTTTTATGAAGGCTCCATTACCTCTGCGTTATTAATTAAATCATTTCCGTTGGTGATAAATTCAACCTCCAGCCCCTCTCCCCTTTCCACAGCTGTCCCCCACCCCCAAGGTTGAGGGTGGGATGAAAATTGGGACTGAAAGTTCCAATCCTATAATCACTTGGCTGATTCCCCTGGCAACTGGCAACCAGCCCCAGTCACCTGGTTACCGGGGCTTTCCAAAGTCGCCTCATTAGCATAACAAAAGATATCTTTCCACTCTCACCTACCTTTACTTGGGAAATTCCAAGGGTTCTAGGAGCTCCTTGCCAGTAATGGGAGGATGACCAAATATATATTTTTCCTATTATTAATCAAAGTATCAGAGTGAGCAGCTCTTATGCCAGCCCTGGTGCTGGGACTCTTTCCAAATGAAGAATTTGTTGCCTTGCTTCCTTGTCCCCTAAAATATTTAACACTAACCAGAATATTTAAGGGGTTAAAATAAAATGCATTAAACATTTTGGTCAATTTCAACACAAGATTTCGTTCTGGTAAATTATTCATTAGAGTCTCCAAATCTGTATTTTTGTTTCAAAATTCCTTTTAAAGGAAGGAAAAATGTAATCAATATGAAGTTTTTATAGAGATAATTCGAAATAGGTATTTTTCTCTATTCTGAAAGGGATTGTCTTTTGTTTTTCAAATGACTTAGACTCACATGGCCATGTCCCTCTCCCTACCCCACCCCCCAAACAGAAATCTCCAAGTCATTTTACAAAAAGGAAATAGGATAATCCCTCTGCATAGCCCACAGAGTCCAAGGGGAAAGATGCACAATAAAGTGCCTAAATGCCATGGCCAACCTGGAATTCTAGTGGCATGCCTTCTTTCTGCCTAGGGAAGTAAGTCAGGATAAAGATTGTTCAGAGTTGCAGCATTTGGCCCTGTTCACCTCCTGGGAATAGTGATTCTGCTCTATGTTCTTCAAAACACTTTTTTTTTTGGTTAAATATATTTTTATTGATTTCAGAGAGGAAGAGAGAGAGAGAGAAACATCAATGATGAAAATCATTGATCTGCTGCCTTCTGCATACCCTCTACTGGGGACTGAGCGCGCAACCCGGGCATGTGCCCTGACCAGAAATCCAACCATGACCTCCTGGTTCATAGGTCGATGCTCAGCCACTGAGCCATGCTTGCTGGGCTGCTCTATGTTCTTGAAGACAAGGGATCCTCAGTGCTGAAGGGGCTTTTGAACAGACCTGCCAGCTCACTGCCAAGCTCTGGATGAGTTCAGACTGCTGTGACTTGCTGCTGTGTTCCATGTCTAAAGACCTGATTGCATGCATGTTTGCAATGGAGCATCTTCAGCAAGGGAGCATCTCTGAAAGGAATCACTCATGCAGGTGTGTGAGTTTCCACAATGCAGGGTTTATTAGGGGAGACCACCCTGGTAAACAAATAGAGTCACACACAGGAAACACACAGAGAGCAGGAGCTTACACCATAGAGGAGAGGAGAGCGAACCTCCTCCTCAAAGTCCAGCATCCCTCAGTGGAGAGGCAGGCATCAGTCCCCAGCCAGGTGCTGCAGTGGTAGCACCTGTCCAGTAGAATGGGAGTCTAGCAGGGCTCTGTGCATGACCCATGAACAGTCAAGCTCCAGCCTGGAATGGTTGGAGCTCTGAGTTCTCAGAGTCCACAATGGGTGAAAATCTCACTTATATGTGTCCAGATGAGTCCTTATCCCAGTGTCCAGACTTGTGATTTGGGACATCCTGGGCCCTTGACAAGGCCTTTCCCATTATATCCCACTAGAGGCCTGGTGCATGAAATTTGTGCACTTGCAGTTCGGGAGCCTTTGGGGGATGTCCAACTGATGGCTTAGGCTGCTCTCCACAGAGAGTGGACCTAAGCCAGCAGTCGGACATCCTTAGTGCTGCCGTGGAGGCAGGAGAGGCTGCCGCCACTGCAGCTGCACTCACCAGCCATGAGCCCGGCTTCTGGCTGAGCGGGAGCGCACTAACCACTAGGGGGCATCTCCTGCATTGAGCGTCTGGCCCCTGGTGGTCAGTGTGCATCATAGCAACTGGTCATTCTACTGTTGGGTCGATTTGCATATTAGTCTTTTATTATATAGGACTAGGGGCCCAATGAACAAATTTGTGCACCTTGAAAGGAACTGTGGTTCACGAGGCTGCAGTGGGAAGAGAGGCAGGTCTCGGCCCATCCTCCACACCCCAGCCCGGCCCCTCTCATTGTAGTCCCCTGTCTGCCAGCAGCCATGCTTCTGCTGCTGCCACTCCCATGTGCTGACAGCGCAGAACGATTGGGGCCGATGCCAGCATCAGGTGTGAACGGCAGCTGTGGGCCCCGATTGCTCCTCAAGGAGCAGAGGGAGGTGGAGAAGCCGGTGCCATCAACGGGTGCCAGTGGGGCCGTCGCCAACAGGTGCAAGAGGTGGCTGCTGGCCCTAATCAGCCCTCAGGAGCAGGGGGAGGTGGAGAAGCCCTGAGAGGTGATTGGGGCCGGCAGCCACTGCTCACACCCACTGATGGCGCTGAGCAATCGTGGCTGGCTCTGGGTGCCAGCAGTGGGTGCAAGCGGGGCCTGTGCCAGCCGCAGGTGTGAGCGCTGGGTGTGACCGCGGCTCATGGGAGCAAAGAATTTTCAGTAACCACTAGAGGCTTGCTCTGATGATAGTGACCAGTGGTCTGGTGCCCCTGCTCACCTGCTCCACCATCTCGCCATGGCTGACGCCAGCCATGTTCTGCACCCGCCCCCTGGTGGTCAGCATACGTCATAGCTACCAGTTGTTTGTTCAGTTGTTCTGCCGTTGGTCTATTTGCATTTTCGGGTTTTATATAGAGAGATTATTACTTCAGTCGTGGCTGGCAGTGACTCTATATTGGATTGTTAAAGTTGTCCAAAAATTGCTCTGCTCTTGCTCTATACATTAAGTAACAGGTTCTTTCATGTGTCAAAATCCTTGGTACCTCACCCAAGGCATTGTAGCATAGTGGAAAGAAGAGCAGTTTGGTGCAGACAAAACTAGGTTTGAATGGAGAAAATATATGTGATAATATAATGAAAGTGCCCACTGTGATGTCTGACATATCATGTCTTCCATAAATGTTAGTTCCTCGTAAGTAGACAGTTAGAAGGTCTTCTTGTGTCTTAAGTTTTTAAAATTTAAAAACAGCTCACAGGTATGCTAAAAATATTTTATAAACAGAATTTACACACAGATTAGTTTTCTTATAGCTGATATTGAAATAAAATCTCCTGGCTGGAAAATAATTTATCTTCCTGTTTACAGCAACCATTTTTCACCAGTTCTAGGTCTGAAATGAGAGTAACTTTTATGTACTGAAATAATGTAGTTGTCATAAACTTTATCATACCGGTAACCACAGTTATTAAACTTAGAATGTACACTCAGACTTACTGAAAACGCTGTATATTTTTCTGCTGGGAAAATTCAGTGCAGTGACGTGTGTCTATCAAAAGCCTGTCCTATGATACCTGTGCAATGCCGTGGGGAGAGGTGAGGCCCATCTACCAGCGACTCAATTCCTCAGGGTGATACTGTGAGGTTACCAGGGAGAGTCTTGGTATTTCACACCAGTAATAATTTTTTTCTACCCATTTTTTTATTATGAAAAATTTCAAACATGGACAAAAATTTAAGGATTGTACAGGGAACACTCATATACTCACCAAGATTCTCTAATAAACATTTATCTGTTTTTATAAAAAATATGTCCAATTTATCCATCTATCCTCTATTTCTTCTTTAATCTCTCTTATGTGTAGATGTATTTCAGAGTTGCAGACATCAGCACACTTACTCCTAAATACTTTAGGATGTATATATTAAACTGATATTAGATTCGGGTTCTTGTTTTTATTGTGAGGAGCAATTTACATATCGTGAAACATATAAATTCAATGAATCCATCTGTGTAACTTAAATTTCTATCAAAATACAAAACATTACCATCAACCCCCAAATTCCCTCACACTCCTTAGCAGTCAATCTCTACCTCCACGTCTTTAGAGGCAACCACTAATTCTTCTTTTTGACATGGTGTTGCCTATTGTAGAGTTAACATGAGTGGAATCATACAGTCTGCACTCTCTGTGTAGCTCTTATGTTTTGTATTCATCCATGTTGTTGCACATAGAAGTAGTTTGTTCTTTTTATTGCGGAGTAGTGTTTATTGCATAAATATACCACAATTTGTTTATCCATTTTCTTTCTTATTGATTGACACCGGCTATTTCCAGTTTTTGGCTATTATAAATACTGTTGCTAAGAACATTCTTATATAAGTTGGTTTACTTTATATATATGTATGTGTGTATACATATGTTTTTATTTCTTTTGAGTAAACATATAATATTGAAATTACTGGATCACACAGTAGGTGCATGTTTAGTTTCATGAGAAAACTGCCAGAACTTTTTCCAAAGTGGTTGTGCCATTTTACACTCCTATAAATAACATATGACAGTTCCTATTGGTCTACATCCTTGCCAACATTTGGTTTATCTCAATTTGGTTTGAATTTGCATTTCTTGGATGACTAATGATATTGGACATTAAGATAACCATGCAGCTTTTCCCTTCATTCTGTCAATATGGTGAATTATTGGCAGGTTTTATTTGAAAGTTAAATTACCCTTGTATTCCTAGAATAAATCTCACTTAGATACAATGTAATTCCTTTGGGTAATTTTTTGTCTATATTCATGGGGGCTGTTGGTCTGTAATTTTCTTTTCATGTAATGTCTTTATTAGGTTTTGTTATCAGGTTATGCTAGCCTCACAAAAATGATCTGGGAAGTGTTTTTTCTCCATTTTCTCTAACAGTTGGTATAAGATGGTGTTAATTTTTTTCCCCCTGAAATGTTTGATTTAATTTACTGGTGAAATTATCTGGGCCTGTGCGAATGTTTATGACATATTTAATTAGGGTTCTGAACCTTCACTATTGACATTTCTGACTGGATGATTCCTTGTTGTGGGAGGCTGTCCTATGCACTGTAGAGAATGTTTAAGACCAAGCTTGGCCTCTACCCACCAGATGCTAGTTGCTCTCCCTCACCCAGCCGTGACATTAAAAATGCTTCTAAGCATTGTCAACTGTCCCCTGAAGAGCAAAAATCACACCTGGTTGAGAATTATATTTGATCTATATTTTAAAAATCTATCCTAAGATCATTGATTTTTCTTTAATACCTTTTCTACCATATATATCTATATCAATATATTTAATTTAATTTTGAGATAAAATACTCTACAAGATGGCAGTCTTTTTAAATGTGTTAAGACTTGCTTTATGAACCAATATTTGATTTTTCTTGGTGAACATAATATGTTCTTCTAAAAAAAGCAAATTCTTTACTTGTTAGATGAGAAATTCTACAAATGTTAATTCACTTAGAAAGGTTGATAGTGTGGTTTAGGTCTTCTATGTATTTACTAATTGTTTTTTGCCTCGTTATTCTATTAAGTACCAATAAAGAGTGTTAAAATCTCTAATTATGATTGTGAGTTTATTCCTTCATTTAATTCTGTTGAATTCCCGTTCATTATTATGACTACTACAATAAGTCTTTTTTTAAAAAAAATCTTTATTGTTGAGTGTATTACAGATGTCCCCTCCTCTCCCCCACATTGTCCCTCTCCACTGCTCCCCTTCCTCCTCACTCCACTCCAAGACTCTTTTGACACAAGTATGTTGAATCGCTGTTATTAGGTAAATACACATTTATAGTTGTTATGCCTTCTTTTTATCAATAGATCCTTTTATCATTATGCAATGAACCTCTTTATCTCGAGTCATAGTGTTTGTTTTGAAGTCTAGTTTATTTGATGTTAATGTAGCCACTTTTGCCTCATTATGCTTCCTGTTTGCTCAATGTATTGATGTTCCTTTGTAAGTAGAAATAATACCTAAATATTTTATATTTATAGTGCATAACTTTTGAAGAGATTTCGCTTCTATGCTCTCCTTTGATCTTCACAGCAATCTTACAGAAAAATGATGCTGGTATCTCCATTTTACAGAGATAAAAACTGAATCCACAGGAATTAAATGACTTTTCCAAGAACACAGTAGTATCGCTTCTCGGCCTTTTGGCTAAGATCAAGTGTAGTATCTGTTCTTATCAGAACACAGTAGTTAGTGAGTTCCAGAGCCTGGTTTCTGTCTTACTTCAATGCCTGGCTTTCGGCTATTATGATATGCTTTCTTCACAGATTAAGTGGAAGGAGAATTTGAGAAATCCTGATTGACATGTTAAATGATAAGTGAGGGCAAACGTAGGAAGTGTATATGGAGAAAGTGGTTGAATTTCTATCATCTAAAGACGTGAATGCTCACAGTTCTACTCCAGGGCTCAAGGTTGACTTTAAAGAAAAAGCTTTTCATTATATAGGTGGTGAGACATTCACCAGAGAGTAAATGAAACCATCAAGAGCTCTGAATATCAAAGGAGGGGCTGGTATGTGAACATCAGTGACAACACACATTTGATGAGCATCAGCCAGCTATTTATCTTCATTAGGTTGCATGTAGTACAGTTTGGCCTAGAGGTAGTGGGAATGATAAGATGATATCTGGTTGGCTGCCTGCCCTGAGATTCCATGACTCCATCTTACAGAAGTCACAAGAAAAGCTGGTGCCTCAAGCTGCTACTTACCTAGAGAAAATGACCTTTGCTTCTCACCCAGTAGCCTAAGCTCCAGGTGGCAAAGCTGTTGGTCCTCCTGTGGCATGGCTGCTCCAGCTGGACCCAGGAGCTCAACTATGCAAATATCAATTGCAAGTTTGTATTTGTGCAGACCTCACCTTCTGGTTTTAAACCTCCAATGCCCATCAGAAAGGAATCTGTCTAGGGAACTTTTTTCTTCTTTATTGTTCAAGTGGTGAATATTACAACTTTTGGACATAAACTTATGATTTTATTAAATAGTCTTAGTTTTGTTACAGTGATTGTTCAAAAAAAAATTTAGCCTTTATTTGCCACCTAGTACACTTCATTTCAACCACCTGCTGTTCCTCAGATAAGCTGTGGATCTCATCTTTCTGCCTTTGTGTCCTTGACCTGCCCTTCCTTCCTTGTTCAATGCCCAATTCAAATACCGCTTTCTCTGAAACACCCACAATCTGGTCAGTCAGAGTAAATGAGTCTGAGCTCCCAAGGCCCATGGAAGGAATCCTCTCACCTCCAGTGAGCCTCAAGGAGGATCCCCTGAAAGGAATGTATTCCCCTTCCAGAGGATGCATAGACAGGCCTTGGGCTTCAAACCCAATGTAAGGACAAAAGCACTGATGAGTCCCAAGTCGTCTTACCCTCTGTTCATCAGGTTGTCAGGTCCTGGAAACCTCTTTTTCTTCTTCTTCCTCTTCTTCTTCTCCTCCTCCTCCTCCTCCTCCTCCTCCTCCTCCTCCTCCTCCTCCTCCTCCTCCTCCTCCTCTTCCTCCTCCTTCTCCTTCTTTTCAGAGGAAGGGAGATAGATAGGAATATCAATGACAAGAAGATTGGCTGCCTCTTGCACCCCCCCTACTGGGGGAGATGGAGTCTGCAACCCAGGCATGTGCCCTTGGCTGGATATTAACCTGGGACCCTTTAGTTGGCAGGCCGATGCTCTATCCATTGAGCCAAACCAGTTAGGGTCTGGAAACTTCTTTGCATTGGTTAGCAATGTCTGATTTTGCTCTGTAGCTGGGTGGAAAGGGTTAAGCAGTTAGACAACCCCCTGAGCTTGGTAATTTCTGGAGAATACTGGCATGAGTGATTTGCATAATGCACACTTATTTCCTGAAGGATACAGTGACCTGCAGCCCCTATATCAACGAACTCCAGCTGTAATACCTCTTAGGCTTATGAGCTTATTGGCCTATTTCTGGGAGCCCTCACAGAAGGTCAGCCTTCCCCTCTCTGACCCCAAGAACAACAAAAGTACAGACAGAACTTCTTATGTCCGGGGTTAGAAGTACGCTAGAGGTGACCATTACCACCTTTGACCACATGGTGTTAGGAGGAAGGTCAGGAGTTTGAAAGGAGCTAACCCACTCCTCTCCTTCATTTGTAGGCGTCATCATGGCCACACAGATGTTTAAGGTCACCTCCTGTGGTTCTACAGGCTTATTATTATTATTGTTTTGTTAATCCTCATCTGAGGATATTTTTCCCATTGCTTTTTCAGAGAGAATACTAGGAAGGGAAACAAGGGGGGGAGAGAGAGAGAGAGAGAGAGAGAGAGAGAGAGAGAGAGAGAGAAACATTGATGCGAGGAGACACATTTTCTGGTTGCCTCCAGCATGCGCCCCAAAGGGGGCAGAGAATGAACTGGAGACTGAGGTATGTGCCCTTGACAGGGAATTGAACACATCACACTTTGGTGCACAGGCCAATGCTCTAACTACTGAACAACATCAGCCAGGGCAAGGCTTTTTATTCTTTAATAAACACTCATATAATGCTTTTTATGTGCTAGGCACTGCTCTTAGTACTTCACAGTATTAACTTAATTCACCTTACAGTAACCTCAGGAGTCTGACTCAGTCAGTGATTCTGAGAGCATGACCTATGGGTCAGACAGATCTCGTTTCAAATTCTGATTCTATCACTCAGGAGCCAAGTGACTATGGGCAACAGGCTTGGTGCCCCTCTGCTCTAGTCTGCTCTGGTTTCTCCATCTGTAAAATAGGTCTTCAAAGGATTGCCATGAAGATTAGATGAGATAATGTATGTAAAGCACTTAGCCTGAGGCCTGGCATCTTGAATGATTGTGGCTGTGATGACAAAGAGAAAAAAGCTTGTTTTCTTAGAGACTCCTCTCTGAAGCCTGTGCCAAAATATTCTCCCCAGAACAGAAGACCATCTGCATGTTCTGCAGACACGTGGCTCCTCTCACTGAACTCTGGAACTCCACCAGGGGTCCACCAGAATCCCACCTGCATGGGAATCCCCATCTCCTTAGATAATTTGCTGACTGTTAAGGAGTAAAAGGGAACAAGGGATGATGACACTGGATCAGAGATCCCACCAGAAAAGTCTAGGACACTGTGCAAACAGAAAACCCAGTCATGTGCAGTTGTCTTCTGATCAGACTCCTCTTCCACAAGGTGGGTAGGGAGGAGAGGAGGCGAGGGAGGCAGAAACCTCTAGCTCCCACCTGCAGAGCAGGCCTCTCTCACCCTGTCCTCAAGGAGAAGACCCTCATGGCCTCTGTCCACAAGGAGACCTACGATGGGGATCAACCTCCTCATCTCCAGGGAGAGAATTGCATTCTAATCCCGCCCCTTTTAGCAGAAGGTAAGGGCTAAGACAGGGGTCTTGAGCAGGGACCTGGGCTGCTCCCAGTGAAGACACAGCAAGAGGCCGGGGTCCTGGATGGCAGAGGCAGTCTGGAGGCACAGCGTGATGTTAATCGGGCAAGTCGGGACTGAGGATAACCTCCTTCCCTTCAAAACTTCACTTCAGGCTGGTCCTTTCCTTGAGGCCTGGCACTCCTAGACGTAGGCCAGCAGGCCCCATTGACCCCGGGGTTGGAAGGACCTGGATTTGGTGAGCAGCCTCCAGTATTGGGAGCAGTTCCCAGCCCTTCACTCCTTCCTAGTCCCCACTCCCCTGCATCTGCAATGTAGAAAGATAATGAGTGATTTATTAGTCCAACAGGTGTTATTCCTGCTCTTTGCCCCCCAAGCCCAGGTGGCTGATGGAGAATCTCATTTTAGGGGCAGAATTCGGAAAACGTATTATGTACTTTAGAGCAGTTTCTTTGCAGTGATGGCTCGTGAGGGAACTCTGAGGTGGGTGGTGAGGGAGGGACATTCTGCCCAGCGCAGCTCCCCAGGGAAGGGGTTTCCGTGGAATCAAGATAAGGCAGGTAGAGCTCCTGTCAATATTTAATCAGGAGACGCGGGATCTGCCTCTGTAAAGGCAGTGCTCAGGGCTCTGTTTGCAGACTCTGGCTCAGCACCAAGGAAAGTATTCATCCCTCCCAGGTTTTAAGGGCATGATTACAGAGTTCTTTTCCCGAAAGTTAGGAATTCAGGTGAATGCTCCATGCTATAGCGCCCCTGAGACCCCCATAGGCCCAAGAGCCAAGCTGGGGGTCTGTGTCTGGGCTGGGCTGGGCTGGGAGGAGCAGTGTCTGGATCCAGCTCTTCTCCCTGTGGAAAGGGCCCTCTTATAGCCCCCGAGGTAGAAGGGAGCGGGTGAATCTGCTCTGCTCACTTCCTCCGATTGGCCAGCAGGGAGCAGGGGCAAACCAGGGGTGGCCTTATGGGAAGGATGTTCTCTTTAGGTTCTCATATTTGCTTCTTTCTATTTCCAAATGGCTCTTTCCAGGGGTTTGGTTTCTCTGGGGGTGCACTCCTGCCCTCAGAGCTGACGGACCTGCGATGTTGGGGGTAGGACGTTAGAGATACTGAGGCTGAGTCCTGGGTCCAGGCCCTACTTCTCAGAGCTCAGCAGACAGGTACTATCATCCTTTTTCTCCTCCCAGTTTTCCTCTTGGATATCACTTGCCCTTTCATTTCTTTTCCTACAGTGTGTGTGTGTGTGTGTGTGTGTGTATGTGCAGGGGTGGCAGGACACAAGCCCTCGTTTTTTTCCTGATAGAAAGCCTGGAGCTGTGATGGATAATTAGGATCCCCACAAGATCTCTGCCAGCTCTGGGCATACATCACAGTTCCTCAGAGGTTTTTAGGAGCAATAAAAGTTGCCAACAATTATGAATCACTATTTATGCTGTAGGCACAGGGTTAAGAGGTTTATTCATTACTTAATGCAATCACCCACTGAACTTTCTGAGCTGAGTGCTTTTATCAAGTTCATTTTCTAGGTGGGGCTAAAGAGACACCGAGAAGTTAAGTAACTTACTTGAGGTTACATTGCTACACAGCTATTGATTGGTCAAGCCAGGATGAAAGCCAAGTTTTGAGTCCACACTACACCCTTCACTACCACAGCTACCATTTCTCTAATGTAAACAATTAAAACAACTTTATTGTAAATTTATAATTGGACTAGCAGCACATAAGTGCATGATTCTTTGAAAAAACTTAAATCTGCTCAGATACAGCTTGAATTCCCTCCGATGGGCATCCCTATTCCTGGCTGCTCTTTCCCACTCAATGGGTAATTATTCTGAGTTCCGCTAATATAATTTTAGATGTTTTCCTATATCGTCACATACACGTAAATACATGCACGGGAAACACCAGCACCACGTGCTCCATTAGTACATGAACCAGCTGTCAGCGTCCTTCCGCAGCTGCTTCCTTCCCTTCACAGTGTGCCTCGGCCCCTTCCAGGTGAGCAGAGCAGATTCACCCGCTCCCTTCTACCGCTGCCTAGAATTTCGTAGTATGGGTGGGTACACAGTGTAGTTTTCTTTCCTCTATTTCTCTTATTCTCTCAAGTTGGTGAACGTTGGAGTTGTTATCAAATTTTCATTATCATGATGTTTCAACCAAGATCCTTGGATGTAGCTCCCGTGCACCTTGGAGACTGTTTTCCTAGGGCAGAGGAAGTGGAATTGCCATGTGAAAGAGCATGCAAATTGTAAATTTTAATAGATACTGACAAATGATCCTCCAAAGCAGCTGCACCAATAAACACCTTTTGAACAATTGTTACGCATATGTTGCGGAAAAGTACCATTTCTCCAGGGATGATAGCACAAGAGAAAAGGGCTTCAGTGGCAGTAGGCCACACACACTCAGGCAGCAGGCAGTGAGAGGTGTGAGCTGTGACTTCACAGCCTTCTAGGCAGTGAGTGGGGCAGGGGACAACCTCCCTGAGCCTCAGTGTTCACATCTGCAAAATGGAGACCAAAATCTCACTACCTAGGAGGGTGGTTGTGAGGATTATTTAAGATGATATGTGAGAAGCTCATAGCATGTGACCATGGGCATACAAAGCACTGATGACAGTCCTCATTAGCTGCCAGCTACATGGGAGGGCAATGAGGACAGGGGAAGTTCTGGGATGTGCTTTTTAGAAAATGTTTAGGACAGCCCACCTCTGGACTGGACCCAGGTGCCATGTCCTGGAGGTAGAAGACCTGATAATACTGCTATCCAACCCATTTAAAGGCAGAGCTATAAGCCAGAAAAGCCGTGATCTTGAGCTTAGTAGGCCGGCCTAGGAGAGAAAGAAAGCTATACAGCATGGACATTCGTTACCTTTTTATGAAAATTACAAATTCACAAGAAATCCTCTGGATGTCTTCGCCTTTGACGTGGCCTAACTTTTAAACCCTAACTTCTTTAACATTCTGTGTGGAAATGTGCCGGAGTCGAG
This sequence comes from Myotis myotis, assembly GCF_014108235.1. Taxonomy (NCBI): domain Eukaryota; kingdom Metazoa; phylum Chordata; class Mammalia; order Chiroptera; family Vespertilionidae; genus Myotis; species Myotis myotis. The sequence goes on along the minus strand of NW_023416314.1, from coordinate 14,712,309 downwards.
GTCATCAAGGCAATGCCAGGAGAGTAGCAAAGCCTGCATTTTGTGGGCTTTATTTTCCTATCAGCACTGCACAGTGATCTTGGCTCTGACCTTCGCTTGGTATGAGTAACCTTGAGAAAACTATGGGACTGCTTTAAATCCCCAGCCTTTGTAAAGATTAGGTAATAGTAGCTGGGAGAAAAGCTAATGCTTATAGGACACTTAAAATGTAGCAGGCATTGCGCTAGTTTATAACTTTATGTGCGTTGTTGGGTTATTGTCTAATTTAATGCTCACAATAAGTAGAAGTGGGTGGTGGTCCTAAGGGGCAAATGCGGGTTCAAATCCACTAGCAGCGTGGTCTTGGGCAGGTGACCTCGTGTCTCTGTGGCTCAGGAAGTCTTGTTGGGAAGGGGAATGGGCTGATCTACAGGATCCAGAAATACCCACAGGCCTTCAGTGGGAGACGCCTTCCTGACAATGATGGGGGAAGCAGGGGAACAGGGACAGGACTCACCTGTGTAGGATGCCCCCACTGGACACTAGGGACTGAGGTAGGCCTGGAAGCCAGGGGGGCAAAGGCCCTGTGACAACCTAGGTCAATACAACCATGAGAGTGACAACTGACCCCAAGTGCTAGGCTGGGCCCAGCTCTCCTGAGAAGTGGCCTTCTCGTGGGCCTGGTAGATAAGAACAGTGCTAGCAATCTTTGGCTCCAAAGAAACAAAGGGGTCACGTATTGCAGACCTGCTCCTTAGAAGCCTTCACAGTATTCTGGTACTTGCATGGCCGGTTGGGACTGAAATCAGAACTTTTGAATCCTTACTAGCTTCTTAAAACGATCATCACCCCCTTCCATCCTTCCCTATGCCCGACCCCATTGAGCTAAAGGATTGCTCAAAGCTCAGTCCCTGTTTCTCCGCCTTCTAAACTGCTGAAACCCAAGGTGGAAAGTCCACAGGAGGAGCAGCACTTTAGCATCTTGGCACCTTGGAGCTCATTGGAGCTGGCTTTCTGTCATCTGGGAATGTGAGGACAGGGCAAAGAGGGGACAGGACACCACAGAGGTCAGCTGTGATGGTAGAGCGGTTCGGACGTGTGCCTTGGGAGGGCAGGTCTACGCAAGGTACAAAAGGAGAGAGAGGGGACAAAGAAGGAGCTCTTGAAGATCATCTTTATGCTTCTTGTCTTGGTGACTCAGTTGTCTCCCTTTGAACCCCCAGGACTATGAAGTCAGTCTCTCTTCTCCAGAAGTGACACTGCTCACTGGGCAGCATGGGGAGCCAGGTGGGTACCTCCCATGCAAGTACCAGATCACCATGAAGGCTTCCAGGAGGCAGGTCTGCAATGCGTGACCCCTTTGTTTCTCTTGAGCTAGAGATTGCGAACACTTGAAAGCTCCTGTGTCCTGAGAGGGAAGGACCTGGGGTAGCGGGACACAGGAAGGAAGGTCTTCCTGGGCATCAGGGTCTTTTTATCTGTCGGAACTTGCACAACCAGGGCCCTTTGACAGCCATGCTCAGAAGCACCTGACCCATCACCATCTTTAATTAATCAATCTATTGATTGAGAGAGAGAAAAACATTGATTGGTTATTCCTCTTATTTATGCATTCATTGGTTGATTCTTGTGTGTGCCCTGACCAGGAATCTAACCCACAACCTCGGTGTGTCAGGACAACACTCAAACCAATTGAGCTACCCGGCCAGGGCCCCATCACCATCTTTAAAGGAAAATCATTTCTCGTGGGGTTTGCCTGTGCCTGAGCTGCCGTCTCCAAACCAACAGAAATGGTGTTCTCACCCAGGGAGTGGCTGATGGAGCACAAGATGGGAGCCCCAAGACCAGGACTAAGTAGGCCGGTAACTGTGGGCAAGCCGGCTGCGCTGAGCTTCTTTTTTTTCCTCCGCGGAGTGAGAGGCTTGGGAGACTGTCAGCTCACAGCGCACGAGGTTGAACAGAGCCTGGCCATTCTGGCAGAGCAGCTTCTCTCTTTCTCAGAGAACTTAACAAATACTCTGCGTACATGGCGCTGAGTTCCTAAGCAGTCATAAAGCAAAGCTGCTGAGTCCGAGCTAGTGAAGAGCTTCCGAGTCTCCAGATCTATGTTTTCCGGGAGCACTGTTCCTAGGTGACCGGGGTCCCAGAGTGCCCAGGTCTAAGGGAGGCTCCGGGATGCAGGAATTTGAGTGCTAACACTGGGAGTGTCTTGGGCAAACCAGGACAAATTGGTTTGTACCCCAAATTCTCTTCCCCAAGGCCTAGGGCAAGGCCTAGGGCAATCAGCAGTCTCATTCCCCCCCCCCCTCCCCCCCACCAACCCCGCACTCTGAGAGTCAGGCAGTCCTGGATTTCAACCCTGGGTATGCTACGTCACCAGTTCCCACCCGCTAAGCATAAAATGACAGATATTACCGTTTTATCAGGTGCCAGGCGATGTGCTAAGAACTGTACATATCTTTATTTTATTTTTATTTTTTTGATGATCTCAGAGAGAGGGAAAGAGAGATCATCAATGATGAGAGAGAATCATTGATTAGCTGCCTCCTGCACTCCCAACACTGGGGATTGAGCCTGAAACCCGGGCATGTGCCTTGACTGGGAATTGAACTGTGACCTCCTGGCTCATGGGTTGATGCTCAACCACTGAGATACACTGGCCAGGAAGAACTATACATATTTTAGTTCATTATTTCTCACAGAACCCCATGAGGTATCATTATTATCTGTATTAGTCAGAGTTCTTTAGAGAAACAAAAAACCAATAGGGTGTTTTTTGTATATCTATCTATCTATCTATCTATCTATCATCTGATGAGACTGTTCAAAGAAGAGACACTCATACTTGTTAATTCCCTTTTCCATTCTCTTTCTGTTGTAAAAAAATGAGACACATGACCACACATGACTTATTACTATGAGGCTCAGATCCCTCAGCACCCTGAGAAATGGACCTTTAGCCGGGGAGCCCGGGCTGTATGTGTGTCTGGGACATTGGATGGCTGGCGGCAGTGGGGAAGCAGGTCTGGCCTCCTGCATTCTTCTGTGTGTTTCTAAGCCAGATTGGGGCCAAGCCCTCCACCAGCCTGGAGCCTGGGGAGAGATAACAGGCCCTGGCCCAGGGCTGACCTAGGAGTGTGGGGCCCTGCAGCCACTAAGGAGATAGGAGCCCGGTGGCTTCAGGGGTCTTTCCGAGCTGCCCCAGGACTATGGCCTTGGCATGCACCCAAGCCCTGTCTCTGCTGCCAGGCGCCAAGCAGTGTTGCAAAGACACAGAACCAGTTAGATGGTGATCCCGAGGCCACCTTACCTGAACTTCTGCCCTAGTTATCGGTCCATCTGACCTGAGACTAGAATTAAGCAAATGAGCTGCCTGGCTGTGGTATGTGCAGGCAATACTATAGCTCATGCCTGCAGGCTGCTTGTGCTGGCCCCCGTGGGCTTTCAGGAGAAACTGACCAAGTGCTAGGAGGTGAGCTCTGAGGCCAGCAGGCCTGGGCTCAAACCCATCTACTAACTTAGCTCTCTGCGCCTTAGTTTCTTCATCTATAAAATGGGAGTAATTTTACTGATCTCGGAGCTGTGGTTGGTTCAGTTAAACGTGCTCACATATGTTTAAAGGGATGGGCCTAGAACAGGAGGTTCTTTCTTCTTGTCTGTCCCTGGAGTCACTCCTCATCTGATTAATACGTTGGTCCTGAGGCCACCTTCTCTGACGATCTGCTCTGTCTTCCGTGAGTCCAGAAGCATCAACTAGGGCCCAGAGCAACTTGAGGTGGGCCCCGTGCTTGCAGCCAGGGCTTAGATTAACTGACAAAGCCAGGTACAGCCGGGAGAGGGGAGGCCAGACTCGGCTGAGACCCAGACGGCGGTGACAGTGTCCCTGCAGGGAGAGGCCTCAAACCGCTGGGGTGGATTCTTGTCTGTTTCAGTTATATCTTCTGGGAACGAGTCCTGGCTGGCTCCGATTGATTTCTTTGGCTTTCAAGTTATAGCACATGAATTTCTAAATTTCAAAGCCCTGTAGCGAACATGCAAATGGTTCTAATTTGAGGTATAACGGACAGGTGGAATTTACACTCGAAAGCTGGCACTTTCTTGGTAGATCCTGCCTTAACTAATCACTAACACTTAACTAATCACTAACAAGCAAGATTTTTTTTTCTGTAGGAATTGTTTAGGTCTCTTCTACCTCGGGGTGCTTTTAGGCTGTGGTGTTGAAGAGGAAAACATTTAAGGAGAAACTTCTAAGAAGAAGAACATTTTCCTGTGCCTTTGGATATGACGAATTGTTTTCTGTGTGTGGTTTAGCAGGAGTGGGTTGGAGGCTATTGTTTGGATGAAGATAGCCGGGTCAATCTTGGGTCAGAGAAGACACTAGCCAATTCTGGCCTCCCCTCCCGCAGGCCTTGTTTTGGTCCTTCTTTGTCTACTTTTTCTTTAAGTCTTGGCGGGCTTTTCTTCACAGTGGGACACTGTGGTCCAGAAGAAAACAGCCCCTCAGTAACTGGGATTAAGATAATGGTTACATGCATGAGAGTTAGACAGATGTGGATATAAATTCTGACTTTTCTCACTTCTTGTCCCTGTGTCTATGGGCTTCATCTAACCACCTTAAGACTTGGTTACCTGTAAAATGGAAAGGAAAACAGCACCTGCTTCATGTTGCTAGGATGAAATACATAATTATGTAACTCACATAGTACAGCACATAGCACTTAACAACAGTGTTTTATTCTCTGTTTCATGTACTATCAACCAATTTGGGCCACTCCAACCCACCAGCAGCTAATGAGCCATACTGTGGTCTCAAACCATGCCCATGCTCCATCGGGGGACAAGAGAAAGATGGGCCTTATTTCTTGGTTATAAGGAGCTCTGGGAGAGACAAGACTTACACATGACTAGATAACGATGAGCTAAACAGATCTAAGCCAATATTTAAGGAAATGATAAGTTGAATGAGACAAGTGATAAGAAGAATTGAAATGCGAGGATAAACAGGCCACTAGGAGTTGGTTCCTGAGCACTTACTGTGTGCCAGGTTTCCCCAGGACTGGACCCCTTAATCCTTACCAGAGCTCTGCGAGGTGGAAGTTTTTACCCCAGTTTTATTTACAAAATGGCATTGAGGCTCAGAGACATGATCTAACCTGTGCAAGGTCATACAGCTAGAGTTAGTATTGGAGTCTGCATGATGGAGATGGCTTGAGCTGACCTTGAAGGAGGGGTAGGGCTGGGAAGGGGAGAGGTCAAAGGAGAGTTCTGTTTCTTGGCTTCTTGTGTCATGGGCTGTGGGAGTGCTTCGGGGGTGGGGTGAGAGGAGGCCCCCTTGGGGCACACCGCTGGGTTCGTCATGCCTGGCAGGCTACAGGCATCAGTGCCAGCCAGTCCTGGCAGGTGGAGACCACATACAGCTTCTGCTGGCCACAGCCCAGGAGTGAAACCCGACACAGGCCCTGGCCGCACAAGGTGGTAGGCATTTGCCTTCTTATCAGCCGAGCACATTCCATGGCCAAGTGACCACCTGGGTTGCTTCTGTCAGGGTAGATCCACTTCAGGCTGTGTGCGCATTTGCATTGCTGCCTGTCTTGTGCATTTTGCATTTTTGAGAGTCTGGCCTGGCTGAAGGGGATGGGCGTGCTGGGTGTGCTCCCCTTGCAGCCACTGGATCTTCAGCGAGAACACGTCCGTCCACATCCTGGGACAAGCACGTGCTGGTGTCAGAGGCCCTGGGTCAAATCCTGCCCGCCTTTCTGGGTTGTGTGACCTAGGGCAGGTCACCTCAGCCCTCTACACCTCCGCTTCCTGTGCCATAAAATGGGAATGGTAAAAAAATGCTCAGGTTCAGTTTCATTGTGAATGTCAACTATTACCGAGAGCTGGACTTACCTTCTGGGTGCTCCCTAAAATTAATAATTGTTATTTTAGTGGCATTAGCTGCTTCTGAAATATTGAGAGTTCTGAGTTCTAGCATGGTGCTCAGAGGGGAGGGACAGGGGTGGCCAGAGTGTGCTGTGAGGCTCCACGACCTCTTGCTTATTCAGACTTGGAGGAGCCCCAGACCCTCCGCTGCTAGAGGGAACTGGTGCTGAGCCTGAACGGGTAGCAATATGCTGTTTCACCAGTTTGCTCAGGAATGGCTGTGTGATGGTGATAAGACGTTGCCCCTAAAATGTCTCTGCTGAGCTGAAACTGGACGGCTTAGCTCAACTCTGGCCCCCAGTCGGGAACAGTAGCATCACAAGATGAGGTGCATTGAGATGTTTCTCACCCTTTTCGTCCAGGGCTTTGTGGATAGAACACAGCATGAGTCAGACACACCTGGGTTTAAAGCACAGCTTGCCACCGTGTGAACTTGGGCAAGTTCCCTCCCTTCTCTCTCCCCTTTCTCGTGTCAGGAGAGCCACGTTCCGTTCCTCCCTTCTGCCCCTTGGCATTTATAAGGGCTCTGAGAGGTGGGCATTATTGTGATTACAATTACAGTGAGCAAACCAGCTCTGATCACTTAATTGACTAGCCCAAGATCACTTGTCTGAGAAACCAGAGTGAGACCAACGTGTCACGCCAGGTTGCAGCGTCCTGTGTTGAAGGCCCCAGCCAGGTCACCCTGAGACCCTCTCAAAGAAGTTCTGGGCCAGGGGTCCAGTTTGACACCCCAGTCTGGCTTCCCAGTCACTGTGCTTTTCCAAGCTGAGTTCCTGTTCCCTGGTGATACCAACTGGATATTTGCATAGCGTATCTCCGGGAACAATCTCAGGGCGAAACTCCTGCTTTATAAGAAATAGGCTCATTTTATGAGGCCCCATTGTTTTGCTGCCATGGAGCGATAGGGCACACTGACCATTTCAGGGGCTTGTAAAAATTCTCTGCGCAGCTTTTGCCAAAAGAAAGCTCTAAAATGAAAGCCAGGTATTTCTATAGAGACATTTTCTTGAGAGGGTGGGTCTGGCTTTATGAAGAATCGTCTAGATTGGCCTGGGGTTTTGATTTGGAACAATGTTGCCTGAAATCAACTTTATTCTCCAACACCTGTTGGACCAGCCTCCAACTCTGGAGTCCCAAACAGGTGAACAAATGCAGAGGTGGGTGAGAGGGTGGAGGGCAGTTCGGGGTCACTCAGGGTTTTCTGAGTTTCAGAAAAGTGGAGTGACCCCTTACAGGTGGCAGATCTGTGCATCAAACAAGAAGATTTTATTTTTCCCTTCGGCAAATGAAGGAAAATTCCCAGTGCCTGGAGGAGAAGCTGTGGTCTTTGTGGGTCCACCTTTAACACTGGTTTCTTCACTTGGCCTTACACTGGTTAGCAGAGGTAGCTGACTGCTGTGAGATGCGGGGAGGAAGAGGAGATGAACAATGGACCACTAGGCCAGGAGGAGTAGGTTTCTGCAAATTGTACTGGGGGTGAGTCTGAGACCTCCACTTTCTATTGGCTCATCTCGCTCCCCACATGGAGTCAGGTACAGTCCCCACTCCCCTTGGGGAGATGAGGTTGTAGAAAGAGAACAGGTAATGGTTGCATGAGTCAGACCTACAGCTGGGGACACAGAGGTTTGGCTCAAAGCTTTGATGACATCTGACTGGGGCTTGGGAGCTGGCTGATGTCTTAGTTTCAGCCTCCCACCCTCTCAGGGGGTGCCAGTCCCCAAGTTTCAAAGGCTATGAGTGAAAAGAAAGGAGAGAGAGTGCTGCTTCCCAAAGTCTACTTTGAGGAAAAGGTAGCCCAGTTCTGCTCTTCCCAGTATGACAAGCTGTCAAAACCCATCCGTGTTCCCCCTGACTATGTATCTCTCCTTCCTGGCTCAGGAGTTGTTTCCTTTTCCTGGAAGAGTCAGGAACCATCCCATAGGGAATATTCTAACATCTGCACCTTCTCTTGCTTTATGGTCAGCATTTGTGACATATTCTTGGAATATTATCCTGACTTTTTTCTCCTTTCTTTCTTTCTTTCTTTCTTTCTTTCTTTCTTTCTTTCTTTCTTTCTTTCTTTTCTTTTTCTTTCTTCCTTTCTTTTAACCTCCTCTTCTCCTTGTTTTTGCTTTTAATCCTTACCCAAGGATGTGTTCTCATTGATTTTTGAAAGAGAGAGAGAGAGAGAGAGAGAGAGAGAGAGAGAGAGAGAGAGAGAGAGAAAGGTGAGAAACAGTGAATGGTTGCCTTCTGTATGTGCCTCAACCGGGGATCGAACCCGAAACTTTTGGTGTAGGGGATTAAGCTCCAACCACTGAGCAACCTGCCAGGGCTGCTCCTTGGTTTTATTATTCCTCTTTCCTCTGTTTCCCCCAAATTGAAAAAATATACATTGATTTTGATCCCTCCCCTTGACAATCTTGCCCCCTTAACAGAGCTGTGGGCTCCCCGAGGCCAGGGACTGTGTCCTGAACTTGGGAGCCGGATGGCATATGCAGGGTCTAGGAATGTGTGTCAGTGAGGCCTCAGTGGGGCTGTGTCCTTCGTGACCTGTGACTCTGCCACAGAGGCCAGGGCACTGCCCTTCCTCCACACACCCTCCTGGGCCGCTTTCTTTGGCTGTGGCTCTGGCTGCTCCTCGGGCAGCTTTGGTAGCTGGTGGTGGCTTGTCTCCCCCTGGGTGGCTTGGCCTGTCCTCAGCCCGTGTCAATTTCACAGCTGCTTGTTCCCAAGCACAGACAAGCTCTCAGTGGAAGAAGAGGTCCTGGCCACCAACTAGCCAAGTCCAGAGTCCCCCTTCCCCCACCCCTTCCCTGCATTTCCTTATTCCTCTGCTGGCAACGAGAATTCTCATTGGCTGGCAAAACTAGAAAATATCTGAGCCTTACGTGTCTGACTCAGCCGGCTGAAAAAACAACACAAAATTAAAATGGATTTGCTGAGCTCTACTCATAGGACATCATTGCAGATGAACTTACATCATATCCAGACTTTAAGGGGGAAATCTTGACTTTCTGTTACTAAGGATTGTGACCACAATGCCGAGATGCATGGGGGTGGGGGTGGAGGGGATGTCAAGAAGTCTCCATGGGAAGGTTTAGTTGACACCTTCAGGTTAATTAGCTAATGCCCATGGTGCCCTGGCTATGGGCCAGGCACAGGTTAGTTGCTTCATGAACATTCTCGAATCCTCAAACAATCATGGGAAGCAAACAGGTGCTATTCTTTATGTGTATTTTACACAGGAGAAAACTGAGGCGTAGGGAAGGTTAAGCGGTTTAGCCAAGCTAACATGCCTAGGAATTCAAACCTGGGTCACCTCTGGTTGGTGCTTATGCTCTTAGCCCCGCCTAGAGAGTACCACCCCCAACAGGAGAAGCGGAGTGTCATCCTTTAGAAAGCTTTCAGGAACCAGGCGTTGAAGTGAGGCAGTCCAACCTAGAATGACCTCTCAGGTTAATAAGCCATCCCACGCAGAATTTGGCTTTTGCCTTTGTTTGAAATGCCTGGGTCCATGAGACAGGCCTAATAAAAGTGTACTATTGACTCCTGGACACCGTTTCTAAAAGATGCGTAGTTGCCACGGTGCACAGCCTTCTTAGCTCCTTGCTACGCAGAGTGGTCGGAGTTCACTGTGAGCCTGTTGGAAACACAGGCTCTCAGGACCCATCCAGACCTGCCCCATCGGAGTCTCACTCTCACAGGGCCCTGGGGACAGTGGCTGAGTGAGATGTGCTCCTCGTCTTGGCCTGCAGCTGTGCGGCTGGGGCGGATGGCTTTTCCCAAGAGTAGACAGCAGAGATAACTGCTCACAATTCAGCCCACCCTTTTCTCTATAGGAGCATAACTTTTATATTTAAAAAAATGTTTAACCACTCATGAGATAACTAATAACAATGATTAGGTCATAAGAACTAATTATTTAAAAACACTTCTGCTGCTGTGGCTGGTTTGGCTCAGTGGACAAAACGTTGGCCGGCAGACTGAGGGGTCCCAGGTTCGATTCTGGTCAAGGGCACATGCCTGAGGTTGCAGGCTCGATCCCCAGTGGGGGGCATGCAGGAGACAGCTGATCAATGATTCTCTCATTATTGATGTTTCTATCTCTCCCTCTCCTTTTCTCTCTAAAATCAATAAAAATACATAAAAAAACAAATAAAATAAAAAACAAAACAAAACACTTCTGCTGAACAGTGAAGTTTACCTGAAACCGAATACTTGGTCACGCTTCAAGTGCCTCATCCACTGAACATTCCCTGATTTCTGAGCCACTTCACAGGAGGAGGTCCCTGCGAGTAGCTCCACAAAAGCATTTTGCCACCGGTGCACGCTCATTAGAGAGAAGAACAAAGGCAGCACCCCTTAGGAAGTACAACTACTTAGAGTCAAGAGCATTTTACTGATATTGCTATTTTTTTTTGTTTGTTTGGTCCTTAAATTTTTGCATCTCATTTGCTTTTTTTTTTTTTTGTATAGAAGAGAATTTCACATAAGGTTGTGAGAATTTGTCAACAGGGACTGTGTCTTAATCACTTTTCCATCTGCAGAGTGCCCGGTGCGGTATTTTATAGTATACTAGAGGCCCGGTGCACAAAAATTTGTGCACTCATGGGGGAGGGAGGGTCCCTCAGCCCGGCCTGTGCCCTCTTGCAGTCTGGGACCCCTCGGGAGATAACGACCTGCTGGCTTAGGCCTGCTCCTGGGTGGCAGAGGGCAGGCCCAATCCCTAGGTGCAGCCCCTGGTCGGGCTCAGAGCAGGGCTGATTGGGGAGTTGGGACGCCGCACCCTGTCATACACAGAGCAGGGCGGATCGGGAGGTTGCGATGCCACCCTCAGTCACGCTCAGGGTAGGGCCAATTGGGGGGTTGGGGCACTGCCCCCAGTCACACTCAAGGCAGGGTCGATGGGGAGGTTGCGGCACCACCCCCTGTCACGCACAGAATAGGGCCGTTAGGGGAGTTGGTGCACCGCACCCTGTCACACACAGAGCAGGGCTGATCAGGGGGTTGGGGCACCACACCCTGTCACACACAGAGCCGCAGGGCAATCAGGGGGTTGGGGAGCTCCCCCTATCAGGCACAGAGCAAGGCTGATCAGGGGGTTGGGGCACCTTCTCCTGTCACGAACAGAGCAGGGTGGATAGGGAGGTTGTGGCCCCGCTCCCTGTCACACACAGAGCCGCAGGGCGATCAGGGGGTTTGGGCGCTGCCCCCTGTCATGCTGATCCCAGTGCTGGGAGGCCTCTCGGCTCCACTGATCCCAGTGCTGGGAGGCATGTTACCCTTTTACTATATAGGATAGAGGCCTGGTGCATGGGTGGGGGCCGGCTGGTTTGCCCTGAAGGGTGTCCTGGATCAGGGTGGGGGTCCTCACTGGGGTGCCTGGCCAGCCTGGATGAGGGGATGATGGCTGTTTGCAGCTGGTCACACACCCTTCAGGGTGGGGGTCCCCACTGGGGTGCCTGGCCAGTCTGGGTGAGGGGCTGAGGGCTGTTTTCAGGCTGGCGGGTGACTGAAGCTCCCAACCGCTCCTTTTTTTCTTTTTCTTTTTTTTATTCTGGGCCAGCTTTAGCTCTGAGGCTTGGCTCCAGCTCTTAGGACTTGGCTGCTGAAAGCAGGTATCTGGTTTGTTTGGGTTCTATAATCGAAACACTGTTTCAACTCCAGCTCTGAGATCCCGGCTGGCTGAAAGCAGGTTTTTGGGATTTTGTTTAGCTTTTATACTTGTAACAATGTTTCAAACTGCAAGCTCAGAGGCCGGCAGTGGCAGGCGGGGAATGTTGGAGTCCTCCGTCACTGAATCAAGCAAGCCTCATGTTCGCTTCAAGCTGCCTGTTTGCTGGTCGCCATCTTGGCTGTCAGTTAATTTGCATATTGCCCTGATTAGCCAATGGGAAGGGTAGCGGTCGTAAGCCAATTACCATGTTTCTCTTTTATTAGATAGGATAAGAGCTACACAATAATTTCTTTTGAATGTGGAACAGCCTAGTAACTCCAAGCTCTTTTCAAGAATATTTCTTAAAGGAGCCTTTTGGTTTTTCTTTACGACATTAAAATAATAGTTCTATGGCATCATTTTAGACAGCTCTATTGGAGCAGTTTCCTCGTAGAGGCCATGACAATATCTGGTCCAGTCTCCTGGGTCCCTTCCTGTTCTGTACTGTTTCACTATGTAGCTTTCCAATTCAGCAGTTTGATGTCAGAGTCAGTGATGCTCTCATTCTGCTGTGGGCAGCCCTGAGCACAGATGAAGATGCAGGCAGCAGTGTGAGCTACACATCTCAGGGGACTTCTGTTTTAGAAGCATCTGGACCCTTTCCTAGGGGAAGAAGGACATGTCTTGTGTGATTAGGCCAGTGGTCGGCAAACTGTGGCTGGCGAGCCACACTCCTTGGCCCCTTGAGTGGGGCTCTTCCACAAAATACCATGTGCGGGCGTGCGCATATAGTGCGATTGAAACTTCGTGGCCCATATGCAGAAGTCGGTTTTCGGCCTGAGCAAGTCAATTTTGAAGAAGTGGCGTTAGAAGAAATGGGGGGTGTCGGTCAGGCGATGGGTGCGCGATTCATGCAGGAGTTGAGTGAGCCAGTCAGTCAGCAGTCTCATTGTGCAGTGGTCAGTGCTAGTCGCGTCTGCAAAATGCCCACGGTTACAAAAGTACCTACTCGAAGCATAAAGTTACCTGTATTTTTCCAACCAGCTGCAAATCCTACAGGTATTTTTGTCATCAATTTAAGAATTGTAATTATTTTGTGTTGGTGGCTTTATTATTTTTTTATTTTTTATTTTTTTAATATATTTTATTGATTTTTTACAGAGAGGAAGGGAGAGAGATAGAGAGTTAGAAACATCGATGAGAGAGAAACATCGATCAGCTGCCTCCTGCACATCTCCTACTGGGGATATGCCCGCAACCCAGGTACATGCCCTTGACCGGAATCGAACCTGGGACCTTTCAGTCTGCAGGCCGACGCTCTATCCACTGAGCCAAACCGGTTTTGGCAACTTTATTATTATAAAATGAAACATTTTTTTAGGTGCCCTGTTTCACATGGTTACAAAGAAGCAAAGAAAAACGGAAGATGAAAACAGTGAATTTAAAGCTGAATGGACAGAGACTTTCACGTTTATTCAAAACTTAAATGGCCTTCCAACCTGTCTTATTTGTCAGGAAAAATTGGTGCATAGCAAGAAATCAAATTTGGAGAGACACTTTACAACTAAACACGTGTCATTTAGTACTAAATATCCTGTCGGTGATGCAAGGAAGAAAGCAGTTGAGGAACTTCAGAAGAGTCAAGAAAAATCAAGTTCTGTATTTAATTACTGGATGCAATCTTCCAACAATGTTAATATTGCAAGTTTTGTGGTTAGTCAAGAGATTGCTAAGAGAGAAAAACCATATACAGACGGCGATAACATAAAATGTTGTTTTATAAATGCATCCGAAGAGCTATTTAGGGATTTTAAGAACAAAGCAGATATTCTAAAAAAATTTAAAGAGTTACCATTGTCTGCTAAAACAATGAAAGATAGAACAGTCAAAATGTCTTCGAATATAACCAACCAGCAAGTCGAAGATCTTATATTGGTTTCAGCTTTATCAATAGCAGTTGACGAGTCTTGTGACATAAATGATACAGCGCAAGTTTCACTTTTTGTACGATTTATTTCATCTACAGGTCCTAAAGAAGAACTTTTAGGATTATTGCCACTCAAAGGTCAAACACTTGGAGAGGATATAGCAAATGCTGTAATTGAGTGCATTGAAAAACATCATATTCCACTCGATAAAATTGTCTCAATTTCAACAGACGGGTCAAAAAATATGACCGGCGTAAGAAACGGGTTTGTTGCTATTTTGAAAGAAAAAATTAATCACGAGATACTTACCATTGCACCATTCATCAAGAAGCACTTTGTGTGCAGACATTTCCAAAGAAATTTGCAAAGTCATGGAATTGGTGATTAAGTTTATCAACTCCATTATAGCTAAAGCTCTTAATCATCGCCAATTTAAAGAATTTTTAGTTGAAATGGAGAGTGAGTACGCAGATCTTCTGCTGCATAACAAGGTACGTTGGTTATCAAGAGGAAACGTTTTGAAATGTTTCGCTTCCTTATTAATAGAAATTAAAGCATTTCTCCTTGAGAAGGGTGTTCACTATCCAGAACTAACGAACGATCAGTGGATCCAAAAATTTTATTTCATGGTAGACGTTATGTCTCATCTAAACTACAGGGGAAAGGAAACACAGTTTTTTCGATGTTAGAAGAAGTTATTTCATTCGAAAACAAATTATCTCTTTTTGCTCAAGATTTTGAAAGAGAAACTTTGATTCACTTTCCAAGCCTGTTGAAACATCGGCAAGAAAATAATTCTGATATTGACATTTGCTATTTCAAAACAACACTTTTAAAGATGAGGGAAGCTTTTCTCAACAGGTTCCAGAATTCAGAAACAGCAAAGCGATGTTAGCCTTTGTTAAATAACCTCTCAATGCTACTGTAACAGAATTAAATTTTTCCCTTTTATATTGACATTGGCAATTTTGAAATGCAATTGCTGGATTTAAAAAACAAAGAACTGTGGAGCTCGAAATTTGAATGTCTTTGTGCTGATATAGAAATATTGGAGAAAAACAAACGTGAACTTAGTTCACAGCACAAGTGGTCTGCTTTGGAAGACCTGGAGAAGGAAGGTATGTTGATTTTTAACACCTGGAATAGTATTCCTGACTCATATAATCAACTGAAAAAACTAGCGTTTGCTGTTCTTTCCTTATTCGGGTCTACATATGTATGCGAACAATCATTTTCAAGCATGAACCTTATCAAGAGTAAATTGAGAAGTCGTCTTATTGATAAGAACCTGGAATCATGCCTAAAATTAAAAACAACAACATACAAACCTGACTTACCCAAACTTTCCAAGGAAATGCAAGGCCATTGTTCACATTAGTGTTTGTCAGTCATTGTCATTATTTAATTTTATGGATATTGTAAGGTAAATTGTAAGCAATTTAATTTTATCAATAAATAATATTGTTATTAAGTATGATATCAAGTTTTATTCAACGTACCTATAGTTTAACTAAGACTTAAAACTTTAAGTAAAGTTTATTAAGTTAATTTTAGGGAACCTTGTGGAGTGAAAAAAGATGTAGTGTAGAGGGTTGAGAAAGGTATGTTGAGATGGTTTGGACATATAGAGAGGATGAACGAAAGGAGATAGACGAAACAAGTATACAAGACCAGTGTGGATGGGAGAGTTGGAAGGGGTTGACTTCAGCGATCAGATTGAGGACGTTTTCAGCAAAGGCCAGCTTAGGAATACCCTACTTAAGTTAATAACAATGTACCTACCTATATAGTTTAAGTTTAAAAAATTTGGCTCTCAAAAGAAATTTCAATCATTGTACTGTTGATATTTGGCTCTGTTGACTAATGAGTTTGCCGACCACTGGATTAGGTAAATTCAGATTTAAATTAAGATCCTCTAATATATTGGTTTCATCTGATTCATTGAAAGTTGATTAATTCAAAGTTGAGTCAAAATACGGTGTTGGGTGTGGGGCATGGGGGGGGGGGGGGAGCTCTACGAATACCCTGGGCCCCCAGAAAGAAGAACAAGTGGGTCTGAGAGCAAATAAGCCTGAGATATCACTGCAAGCAAAAATGACAAAACTGAAGTGGTCTTACCTCGGGGACACCAAGGCAGGTTTCTTTGGAAAAGACAATAATGCTGGAAAAATAGAAGACAGCAAGGAAAGGGAAGACCAAATAGAAGATGGGTTTGGCTCCATAAAAAGAGCCATAGGCATGACTCTACAGGTGCTGAGCAGGGCTGTTGAGGACAGGACATGGTGGACATCACTCATTCATAGGGCCACCAGGAGTTAGAGCTAGCTCAGTGGTATGTAACATACACAATTTATTGGCCTGGACTTTTGACTCAATCTCTTTGAGTTTTGGTTTTCACATCCATAAAATGGAATCACAAGACCACATGAGACAGGGGCAGGCAGGCGGTCTAGCAGACACAGTATACGTGGGGAGCTGCATCACAGGGGTTGCCAGCTGAAGCCAACAAAACATGATTTTTCCTAACGTGCAGAGACAGCGTGAAAACCAGATAGGCAGGGAAATCTTTTCCAAGGGAATGAAAATGACTCTCCTTGGACATGCCATCGATGATGCTTCCACACCCCCATTCTCTCTAAGACAGGGCAGCTTCTTGTCCCAATGCCTTAGGGAGTTTGGGAAGGTCTTGGACAGATGGGCCATGCGATGTGGCCTGACTTCCTGAGATGACGCCTGGTATAAGCTCCTTTTGATCAATAATAAGTAAAATAGCATTCTGTAATTGTTCCCAGGACAAAACCAATTTTGAAGAATGAGTAGGTTTTACGCCATTGATTTGTGCACTTTTGTCACTAACCTGTAGCCCAGAGAGGTTAAGGCACTTGTCCAATACCAAAATAAGTGGTGGAACCAGGAACCAAACCCAGGACTGTCTGGCTTCAGAGCACATAAGTCTGGGCTGCACCGTTTTGTGCGGAAACGATGGAGTCAATGTCTGGGAGGCTGGATTCCCCTCTTTTTGCTGCAGGAAGAAGTATAGAAGTGAGTGCACCTTTCTCAAGCGAGTGGGAGGGAACACCGAGGCTCAGGCTCTGCATGACTAACCAGGTCAGAAGGCTCAGTTATGTCCTCCACAGATGAGCTCCTCCAGCTAATCATTGAGGTCTTGCTCCCAGCCTGGGAGGGGTGCTGTGCTGGAGCAGGGCAGGGGCTACCCAGCAGGGGTCCTCCAGCCATTCTCACAGGAGAGGAGACAACATTTAGGAAAGGACTTTCGAGTCCATGGTAACTTTGACCCCTCCTTTACCCACTGGGAAATGTTGGGGACAGAGAGAAAACCTCAGCCTTTTCATTTTCTTATTCACGAAGCTTGGCCGTGAGTGAATGCTTAAAACTCTTAAGAGAGAAATTTGAAAGAGGTGCAGGGAGATTCTCCAGCGTCTACCTCTGTTGCTGCTTACTAAGCCCATGGCAGAGAGACACGCTGCTCAGAACCAGTCTGGCTCCTCAAACCCAGTCGGAATTGGCTGTGGCTGGTGGGCTGACAGGCAGGCCCCAGGAGGGAGGGCAGGCAGGTCCCAGGAGGGAGGGCAGGCAGGTCCCAGGAGGGAGCACAGGCAGGTCCCAGGAGGGAGCACAGGCAGGTCCCAGGAGGGAGCACAGGCAGGTCCCAGGAGGGAGCACAGGCAGGTCCCAGGAGGGAGCACAGGCAGGTCCCAGGAGGGAGCACAGGCAGGCCCCAGGAGGGAGCACAGGCAGGTCCCAGGAGGGAGCACAGGCAGGTCCCAGGAGGGAGGTCCCAAGAGGGAGGGCAGGCAGGTCCCAGGAGGGAGGTCCCAGGAGGGAGGGCAGGCAGGTCCCGGGCATCAGATCAGGAGCTCCAGGGCTCTCTCTGACACCCG
Source organism: Myotis myotis (assembly GCF_014108235.1). Taxonomy (NCBI): domain Eukaryota; kingdom Metazoa; phylum Chordata; class Mammalia; order Chiroptera; family Vespertilionidae; genus Myotis; species Myotis myotis. Next base: position 14,694,934 of record NW_023416314.1, on the reverse strand, counting down.
GAGTTGACCGCAGCTTTCTTGGGGCCAGACTCCAGGGAAAGCGCAGATGGATGCCCTGGCTGTGTTTTTCTGGTTCAGGTAAAGGGTGGTGTGTGAAAAGATTGACTGAGACAGGTAAGGTGCTCAGGCTAAGAAGGAATCAGACTGGAGCCACAGCACCCACACAGGGTACTGTTTTTGGCTGTTTGAGGCTCACCGTGAAGACGCAGGCTACTGCAGAAGGAAGAGCCATTTCTGTGGCTTACTTGGGGTAAAACAAGAATCCATAAAATGAACACACCGAGACCCACAGAGAGTCGTGAGCTCCCTCCCCGTCGCCCCCGGCCTAGCTCAATGCCTCAAGTGGAGACAGGAGAGCATGGCAGGAGGTCATGGTAACAGGTCTGACTATGTGTTCCAGCCACTGAAACTGAAGCAAAAGGAGCCACACAGGGAGAAAGGCCAAGAACATGAGGATGGCCCTCACCGGCTTGGCTCAGTGGATAGAGCGCCGGCCTGCGGACCGAAAGGTCCTGGGTTAGATTCTGATCAAGGGCACTTACCTCGGTTGCAGGCTTCTCCCCAGCCTGGGACCTGGTTGGGGTGCATGTAAGAGGCAACCAATCAATGTGTTTCTCTCACATCAATATTTCTCTCTGTCTTTCCCTCTCTTTTCCACTCTCTAAAAATCAATAGAAAAATATCCTTGGGTGAGGATTAAAAAGAAAAAGAATATGAGGATGTCCATGTGATGCCAGACTTATGCTCACTCCAGGCCAGAATTCTCTGACAATAATAATGAACATGGCGGGAGGATATTTATTATTGGCCAGGGCCCATGCTTTTTATGAATCTTTAAAAAAAAATGTATTTTTAAATAACCTATGATGTCGGAAGGGATACCAAAGTTATGTGTTGTGTTTGTCCCTTAAGACAACCTCAAGCATTAGGCATGTGCCCCTTCTAACTCTTGCTCCAACCCTCAGACTTTGTCACTAGCACATGCTGACCGGTGACAGCTTGATGCCCAGTTCAGAGCCCTGGCCTAAGGACTTCCCTGCCTTCCCGCGGAAGCACGGTGGTCTCCCCGGCAAGCCCTTTGCCACTCTGAACTCACTGTCCTCGCCTGAGGAATGCAAGATGGTTGGATAGAACCACTAGTTCTCACCTCTGAGATGCGAACATTAGGGTCTTCAGGGAATTAAAAAAAGAAATGCTAAAGCTTCTTTCACACACCGATAACACATACATGGATGTCTGTAAAACATGGTGACAACGGAATACTGGTAGTCTAGGTAACAGCGTTGTACCAATGTGAACTTCTGGTTTTGATAGTGTACTCTAGTTATTCAAGCAGTCAGTCGCCCTTGAGGGAAGCTGGGGGAAGGGCACATGTGACTGTATGTATTCATGTTGAAACTTCCTGTAATTTCACAAGAAAGAGTTAACAGGCATTCTGATGCCCACCTCCCACTCCAGAGATTGTTATTCGTCGGTGTGGGGCTTGGACGTCAATGTTTTCAAAACTCCCCTTAGGTGGCTGTCGTGTGCAGCCAGCTTTGAGAACCAGTGAACTAGATGAACTCTGGGTCCCTTTCCAGCCCTCAAATATTATCAGTCAAATTAATCTCAATCCCTCTTGAAACTATTTAAATGCTCAACTTTCGGGGGAATATGTTTTTAAGTTTATTACCCTCTGTTTAAAAACTTTATTTTACCTGTCCTAAAGTGACCCGACTTCTGGCCTCTTTAGTTTCCAAGCGTTGTGATCCTCTAGCTCAGTGGTTCTCAACCTTCCTAATGCTGCCACCCTTTAATACAGCTCCTCATGTTGTGGTGACCCCCAAAGTCATTGTTACAAATTGAACATAATTAAAGCATAGTGATTCATCACAAAAACAATATGTAATTATATATGTGTTTTCCGATGGTCTTAGGCGACCCCTGTGAAAGGGTCGTTCGACCCCCAAAGGGGTCGCGACCCACAGGTTGAGAACCGCTGCTCTAGCTACACCTTGGAGCTGCTGCTTCTCAATCAATGTCCTTCTCCAGGAGTCTCATCTCCATCTATTGCAGTGATGGCGAACCTTTTGAGCTCGGCGTGTCAGCATTTTGAAAAACCGTAACTTAACTCTGGTGCCGTGTCACATATAGAATTTTTTTGATTTGTGCAACCATAGTAAAACAAAGACTTATATTTTTGATATTTATTTTATATATTTAAATGCCATTTAACAAAGAAAAATCAACCAAAAAAATGAGTTCACGTGTCACCTTTGACATGCGTGTCATAGGTTCGCCATCACTGATCTACTGGCTGCAGACCACTTCCTGTTCGCCCTGGACCACTTACCCCGAAATAAATGCTACCAGCTCCGCACAGGTCTCCCCACTGAGGATAGAATTAGGCAGGACACGTGTCCTGTTAAAGTCCCTTCACTTTAGCCCTGGCATGTGTAGGATGGAGCATCATCCCATACATAAGGTTTTGGGCTTGATCCCTGGTTAGGTGTACATAGGAGGTAACCAGCCAATGTTTCTCTCTTATCAATGTTTCTCTCTCTGGCTCTCTCCCTCTCCCTTTCTCTCTCTCTCTAAAATAAAAACATATCCCTGGGTCAGGATTAAAAAAAAAAAAAAGAGTCCCTTCACTTTATTCTCATACTTATACCCTACGTTCTATGGGAGCCGGGCTTCCTGAGCAGTGGCAGTGAACCAATAGGAGTTACATGTGGGAGGGGAGAAATTCAAACGTGGTGCTGAATGGGGCTGTGATCACAGTTAGGAAGAAAAACACCCCAAAATTAACCCTCTCACAGGGATCCCACTTAAGAATGTTCCCTAATTCTTCGTCTAGAGTCTCTGTCCACTTAGGAGCCCTCCTTTCAGAGAATGCTTCCTTCTTGGCACAACCATGATTCATACCCTACCCCCCCCCCACCTTAGGAAAAGTGTCACCTACCCCCAAATTGGTCTTTCCCTAGGATTCACCCCTTCCTCCCATTAAGGCAATTCTAGGACTTGACTAATGCACAGCAGAGCTCTTCTCAAAATCTGGCATATGCAACCAAGAATTGCATAATGGGGGGAGGGGGTGACTTTGCATTTGGGGCACTCCAGGTCCATTCCTGACAAGTTAAAAGGTGGATGTCTCCTTTTCCCTCCTGATTATCCAGGTGGCAAAGGACCTCTCTCTCTCTCTCTCTCTCTCTCTCTCTCTCTCTCACATACACATATCCACATTTGCCAAAGACCAATCACCTGTTCTCTATCCATATTAAGGAAGAGAAACTGTTTTCTAAGTGGACGCATTCCTGCCCTCACTGAGTTTGACACTTCACTATTTTTTTTTGGGGGGGGGGGTACAACAAAGCAGTTTATTTGTGATCAGTGTTTGAGACTATACATCCTTCACAAATTTAATTTTACATAATCTGATACTCCTCTTAAACTTTGAACTGCTAGAGACACTTCACTATTATGCAGAGCTGTCTCCTCTCAGACTTGTCCATCCTCCAGGCCTACCTTTTGCCCAGAGGCCTATTGGAGCATGTGCAATGATGCCAATTATCCTGCCTGTGAAAGCACACAGCCGCCTAGCCCTGAATGGCTCCACTCTGGTCACACTAAAATCTAGGCCCCAGTCACAATCTGTTTTCTAGGCAGGACATCTTCATCCCTTTATCTATAAGAGGAAGGGCGGCAGTGTGAGGGTTAATTTACATTCCTGGGAAGTCCTGCCTGGGCGTGTATTGGGGGTTAGGTAGGGTTTGAGGATTTAGAAATGATAGTATGGTGGCTTTTGGCTTCTTTTGGCTTCCCCACCCTCTTCCCCCAGGGCATTTTCCTGGCCTCTCTCTTTTTCCTCAGCTCCAAGCACCCTTCTTTTGCCTCTCTAACTTGTTTCCTGAGTCCATTTCTTCTATGGCTCACTTCTTCTACCTCTAAATAAACCTTTAGAAAGTCATTCCTGGTGACTTTCTAAATCAACCTTCTCTTATAGTTTGAGTCTTGATTCTGAATTCTTTCTTAGCCAGAACTCAAGCCCTGAGGTTGCTGAATCGAGATCCAATCATGGGTGACAATCTGGTGCCGTTTCACAGCCAACAGATCTAAGAACTTTTTACCTGCTGGGCTTATTCCCAACGTGGAAGTCATGGAACAGTTTGAGAAAGATAGTTACTGGAGCTCAGGAATACATTTGTGTGTGTGCGTGTGTAGAAAGCAAATGAAGGATTTCTCTGTTTTTAAGACCTTCATACTTTTGGAATCATAAATGAAATACAAACTTATTCTGAGCACCTTCTATGCACAAGACATTGTTAACACCCTCTATTTTTATGTCACCCTTCTGTAATTCCTTGTGTATCACGACATGTCCCTATTCAGCCCAAGCTGATATTAATCTCTCCTTTCTTTGTGTTGCCCAAACATTTATTAGCACACTTACTTTAACACATTCAGCTTTATATTAGAGGTCTTTAGAATTCAAGTCTTGTTTCCTCGGCACTATCTAACACTAGATCTTTCCTTAATTCCAATAATCATCAGATCTTTGAATTGATATTTTATCAGGAACATTGACTCTCTCTCTCTCTCTCTCATACACACACAGAGAGAAATGATGGTAAGTCATGTTTATTTTAAGTTATATTATTCACATTCATAATTTCATTAGCTTTGATTCTAATTCTTTTTAGCCTTCATCTTTCTTGACTAAATATGATTTTTAAAACAGTTTTTTTTTAAATCAAAGGTAGCACCCCTCCTCCTCACCCTCCCTCCTGCAGCTCCACCATTTCAGTTGTGCTTATCTATACCTTGTTCCCTGTGTCCATCTGCAGGCTGAGGCCAGGTGCCAAGATGCCACTATTCTGGGCCATTGCTAGAGGTAATTGTTTCCAAATGTTTACTATCTTCGGCTTTGTGCCACCTTATCTTTCTCAGGCTTGAAGGGTTGACCCCTAATTTAAATATCTTAAGTATTTGAAATTCAATACATACGCATCCTAACTGCAATTCTGTCTTAAATTTTAAAAATTACATCCCCTCACCTGAAACCAATAGAGTTTTATTAACCAATGTAACCTAAATGAATTCAATACAAAGAAACAAAACAAATAAAAATTACATCCCCTTTTAAGCCTCTGACTGCATTTTGAAGGCACTTTATCAATCTTGCCCATGGTGAACAATTAATATTTTGTTTTATCAATCTCTAGTGGCTCTGAACAATAAAATCATTTGAACTTCCATAATAATCTTATTAAACGCATCTGTGGTATGAGTAACTGGCTACAGATATACATGTGATTTTTAAGTCAAAAGATCAAATTCCTTCAAGTATAATGGATGGAAACTTTACCAAGGCTATTGGAAGTTCAGACTGTAGCATCAGACAATCTGCATTGGAGAATTCTAACCCTGATTTATAAGTTGTGTGACCTTGGCAAGTTATTTTATCTCTCCAAACTTCAGTTTCATTATCAATAAAAATGAGGAGATAAAAAGTAGTATCTCTTTCCTGTGGTTGTTTGAGCATTAACTGAGATAAGGCCCATCGCACTGGCCCACAGAAAGAGCTTAGTCCATGTAACCTATCATTGTGCGGCTAGGACCTAGCCGCTAGGTCCTACACCTAAACAATTCAGACATTGATTATTTCAGTGTTTTTCAGGTGTAGACAGAGGACCATGTGTATCAGAATCAACACAGGTACATTTAAAAATGCAGATGCCTGGGCCCCAACACAGACTTACTAAATCATGCTTTCTTACTCTGAGGCACAGGCATCTCTGTGTTATACAACTTTCCAGAAATATGTTGATGAGAGGCATTCTGGACTGTCCCAGGGCTGCAGGCAGATGTTTTACCTGCCACCATCTGGGTCCCGGGGTGCTCTGTGTGAGCAGTGCTGATTGGGAGACTGGGCAGGCAGCGTCATACACTTGATCGTGTGCCAGGTGACCTGCTAGTCCAAATTTAAGAAAGATCTTAAAGATCAATTTAAGGTGGAGAGGTAATTAGTGTTGATTCACAGTAGCTATATTAGTCCTTGTCTCACATTCCTTTGTGAATCTTTTCTCACATTAGATTTAGACAAACAGAGACGTGAAGAAAAAAACATGAAACAGGGAGGTAGACATGCTCTCTGTTAAAGAGCATGGTTAACTGACTTAGAAGGCAGAGGATACAAGTGGGGAATCAAAAAGAAAAAGAATGATATCCAAGAAAGGGATTTTTTTTTTTTGGTGTGAACTACTGCACATCTTTTGGTTCTCCTCTTTTTGTCCCTTGGGGCACGGTGCGGGTGTGTAGGGGGCTTGGTCTGTGTGAACAGATATTTGTTGACAACAGGCCAATTTCAATTCAGTTTGAAGCTATTAAATAGTTAGTTTTGTTGGCATCTCAGAAAGGCAGTAATTGTTCTCTTTCCCTGGCACATTTACCCCACGAGGCAGGTTGCAACTTGTGCGGTTTGGCCAAGCCTTCGTGGCGTCTCGAGGGAGAGGGCCATCAGAGAGTGTCATTTTGAAAGCACATCTTCCTCTAATACAAAGAGGCCCATGGAGGTGGCGGTTGGTCAGCTCCTTCCTCTGAGTCCCCAAAGAGGCGGCCTCCGAAAGCTCTTGCACAGGCATCTTTGGATCCTATGGACAGGCCAGCCCTTCTGGGGAGCTTTGACTAGTTGTGATGGGCTGCACTTCTCTGTGTGAGGAAGTTGGGATTTAATGGGGGATGATTCCACAGGTTCCTGAACAGTCTTTCACAAATGGTGGAACAAACTTTTCGCCATCACCAGAGAGTGAGGGAGAGTGAGTAAGAAGCATGTGCTTGTTTGTTTGCTTGTTTGTTTTATTAACGCTCACCTGAGGATATTTTTTTCCATTGCTTTTCAGAGACAGTGGAAGGGAGAGAGGGAGGGAGAGAGAGAGAGAGAGAGAGAGAGAAATATCAGTGTGAGAAAAACACATTGATGTGCTGCCTCCAGCACGCCCCAACCAGGTATGTGCCCTTGACCAGGACCGTTGATCCTTCAGTGCATGGGCCGATGCTCTGACCACTGAGACACACCAGCCAGGTTGAGGCATGTCTTTAATGTCCTTCAGACCCAAGTTCAGGTGCTTATTGGCTGGGTGACCTTGGGCAGGTGACTTAACTTCTCTGAGCCTCATTTTGCTACCAATGCTGTGAAGATTAAATGAGATGTGCGAGAAAACCCTTATGCAATTCTGGCCCACAGGAAGGGCTCAGGAAATGGCAGCTGTGGCCTGTGCCAGTGGTACCAGCATTGCTGTCACTGTGCTAAACCTGAGGACATGGAAAACACTTCCCAGACTTCAATGCAGGGAGGATTTAATCCAGCGCCAACAGGATTTGACAATGGGGTCTAGCATAGGCAGGTTAAGTAACTCTCTTCACCTTGAAAGACGGTTGGGCTTGTTCAAATAGATTATTCAGAGGAAGTGAATTCTGAAATTCAGTTGTAAACAACATGGCCAATCCTACAAGTCAATCTCTAAAGATGAGTGATACGTATTTAAGGACCTGAAGCAGAAATTCAGAAATATAAGGGAACAATGAATTCTAAACTTTGTGATTCATCAATTGCAAGGCAGCCCTGAGGAGAAAGAAGATCAAATATTTGCCCAGGCCCTAGCTGGTTTGGCTCAGTGAATAGAGCATCAGCCTGCAGACTAAAGGGTCCCAGGTTTGATTCGGTCAAGGGCACGTGCCAGGGTTGAGGGCTCGATCCCCAGTAGGGGGTGTGCAAGAGGCAGCCAATCAATGATTCTCTCTCATCATTGATGTTTCCATCTCTCTCTCCCTCTCCCTTCCTCTCTGAAATCAATAAAAATATATTTTTTAAAAAATAATTTATTTTAAAAAAATATTTGCCCAGAAAGTTTACAAAACAATACTTTGGAAATAAAAAGGATTATCTTCAGGTTAACATTGCTGTAGGGAAGATGTGCTTTTTGGTCATATTAATATTTCATTGCCTAATGTTACATACAAAAAAGCGAATGATTCATAAATGTCTTTCTCTGATGTTGCTCCAAGATGTACATATGCCCTCAATTAAAGGGGAGGGGGATTTTCACTTTTCCACCATCACAGCTGTGTCTATTCCTCATCCCCATGGGTGAAACCAAGGCACCTCACCACATTAAAATCATTTTAAATTCACGAGTAAGTAAGATTAGACTACTGAAGAATAATTAGTGATTTCCAGAAGTAAATGATATTATTCAGACCAATGGAAACTATTACTCAAATATTTAAAAAATAAGCCAACATTTAATAATACAAAATTATTTATTAGTAAAAAAAAAATTAGAATTTGTTCATTATGCAGAAAAGTAAAACCCTTAAATGTTCCCTACAAAACTTTTCACTGGAAGCATACAGAGTAGGGGTAGTGCCATGATCGGGTCTGAGG